>NC_091823.1:173120244-173420244 GCF_038994185.2 Dermacentor albipictus
GAGGCATTCGCCTAAATAATTTTGGCTTGGCGTTCAACTACCTCGAAACCCGACAATATTTCTCCATGCTTAAGAAATGTAAACGTGTCAGCATAAACTCCAGGTAAATGAGACGACACAGCCTGGAACGAAAATACTGTCACGTGGTAGTGACGGTGAAGGAAGCAGCCAAACTGCGAAAGACGTAACTAACTTTTATTGGGCGAACCTGTGCCCACAAAAACAGGCTACACTCAAAGAACGGCGACAGCGGCGAACACAGTCGGCCATCGTCAAAAATCTGATCAGCGGGTCAAGCGCGTCGGCTTTTATACATCAGTCGTCGAACGTTCCAGAGTAATCGCTGGGACCCGCGTGCCTTACACAAAGTTCTACATTAGTCGGGTCGCGCACACATGCAATCAGACCACACAAGGTTCGGTCACAGACAGCGGATGGAAGCATCGGTAACACTCCAGAAACCCCCCCCCCCGACACATGCAGGCGCGTCCTGCGCTGTACGATAACATTTGTTAGGCGGTGAGACGTGTCGCCCAATAAAGACAAACAAGTACACGTATCGGCCATGGCGGCCGCATTTCGATGGGGGCGAAATGCGAAATCACCCGTGTGCTTAGATTTAGGTGCACGTTAAAGAACCCCAGGTGGTCAAAATTTCCGGAGTCCTCCACTACGGCGTGCCTCATAATCAGAAAGTGGTTTTGGCACGTAAAACCCCAAATATTATTATTAAGTACACGTATCAATACTCTCACAGTCACGTGAATGATATCATGGCTTTTTCTATTCACACCCAATTACCAAGAACATTTTGCCTACCCGCTATGGTTGCTCAGTGGCTGTGGTGTTCGGCTGCTGAGCACGAGGTCGCAGGATCGAATCCCGGCTACTGCGGCCGCATTTCGATGGGGGTGAAAACATCCGTGTACTTAGATTTAGGTGCACTGTTAAAGAACCCCAGGTGGTCAAAATTTTGGGTGTCCTCCATTACGCCGTGCCTCATAAGCAGAAAGTGGTTTCGGCACCTAAAACGTCGTGATTTTAACCTTTTCCCTCAGAAGTTGTACATAGTGCTGAATAATAATAATAATATTTGGAGTTTTACGTGCCAAAACCACTTTCTGATTATGAGGCACGCCGTAGTGGAGGACTCCGGAAATTTTGACCACCTGGGGTTCTTTAACGTGCACCTAAATCTAAGTACACGGGTGTTTTCGCATTTCGCCCCCATCGAAATGCGGCCGCCATGGCCGGGATTCGATCTCGCGACCTCGTGCTCAGCAGCCCAACACCATAGCCACTGAGCAACCACGGCGGGTATAGTGCTGAAGTTCGCCTTGAGCCGCCGTAAGAGTGGGCTCTCCCGGAATTATCGCTACCGCGATACAATTGCCGCGCTAATGTACTATCGGGGGCAGCACTGCCCAGGACGCAGCTCCGACTGCCGGGGCAGCGGAAAACTCCATTGCTGTGCTATCTCGTGATGGTTCACCTGGTTGGCGATCAAGAATGAGCGCGTGCGCGTCCTAGCTTGCCAGCAAGCGTGTATAGGCGGGCGCCTTCACGCGAGTTGCTCTTTGCCCACGAACCTTGTGCCAGATGCTGCTATGAGGACCTCGCGGTTCAAAGCGTCGGCTGCACGTGCTGCTGACCAGGTACTTTTCATGGCTTTCGCCGAGCGGCCATGATATCCTCTCAAGCAAGCGTGCATCGAATGACAACGTTTTTTTATTCTTGCTAACTGCGTCTCTTCTTGCAGTCTGTGCCCAGAAAATCAAACATTGGTTTTGCGGAATGGGAAAGTGGTACAAAGAATAGACAGTTTTAGTTCAGCGTTTGCAAACGAACGTAAAAGCATTACGTACGTAAAAAAATAGCGTCGTCCTCACTGCGCAGGCTCGCAGCGTTATTGTGTTTCTGCGGTTTACGCGCGCTATGATAACGTACGTTATTTGGCAAGTTTAACGTCCGTCATGTTTACGGACGCTAAAAAATAGCATTCTCCAACATAGCGGCACCCATGGCCCCCGCTTCAGCCTGCATTATCGTGAGGGCTACGCTCTTACTTGCGTTGATCGCCAGGAACTATTGTAATGAGCTTTCGCTTTTCCTAACTCACCCGGAAGGTTATTTATGAGCGCATCCATAGCACGTACATTTCCTGGGATCGTTCGGTAATTCTGGCACCCGTACGCCTAACGAGACGCGTCCACATAGCAGTCACAGGATGGTTGCTAATGGACCGTGTTGGTTTGGATACGTTTGGCACGAGGCACCAGACAGCGCCCAGTTTTATAACGTTTTCTATACTTTTGTGCTACCGTAAAGTAAAGTAAAAGACTTGAAAGGACACGCACGGCAACGTCCCGCAATGGTGCTTACACTTAACGTACGTAAGGCGACAAACGCTATTCTATAACTGTCTAATGACGCTGCCAGTAGCGCCGCAAGTGACGTGCGTTTACAAACTGGATTGCAAGCAAGTCACGCTCCCAGCCGATGCCCATATAGCGGCTCCTCGCGGAAGGTTCCTGGTCAAAGAGCAACTCGCGGGAAGGAGCCAGTGAGTACACGCTTGCGCGCAAGCTAAGGCGCAAGCTTTATCTCGAACCAGGCGAACCATCAGTAGACCGCGCACCGATGCAGTTTTCCCTAAATTTAAGACAGAGCGATGGATTCGCCACGGCAGCTGCTTTTTTGTCAAGTGGCGTAGACCGTTCTAGCATCCCGCGACTAAAACCGGTTTCATCTCATGGAAGTAGAATGCTCTGCTGCTTGCAGTTTGTGCGAGCTTCGCGAGCCAGCAAAACCAACGCAGCACTACGCGATAACGAAACTGGTGAAACGCGAAAGCGTGGGCGGCGCAGAGTTGAACGAAATTGAAACCTTTCGACCGCCCGCGTCGTTGTCAAGGGCAACTTCAATGAGTTCCCTTTTCTAATAAGTTGAAGTAACACTGGAACAGTAGCATTTTATTTCATCTTTTAATACAATGCAAGGATGTTTCTGCAACGAATGGTTGAGTACTAGTGAGAGAGTTTGACTGAGGAGTGCTTTCGTCATGGGCAAGTACTTGAATGTCCGGGAGAGGTCTCTAACCATGTCCTGCATTTATCTCAACTTCTCGATTATTAAGGCTTTGTTCGCGATAATATTGCCGTCTTAGAGATTCTCGAGCACTAATCTATCACTTTAGCTATGCCCCTTTAAGTACATCTCGATAAGCTTGGCTTAAGTAAGGCGCACGATAGAAAATATCTGGGAAAATCGAATGCTCACTGTCTCTAAGGAACAGGCGAAAAAAACTTGCCTGCCAAAGAGATGGACCAATCCTAGACCACCACTTTCAAGAGGGAGGAACAAATAGCCGCGCCTCATCAATTCACAACTCGACGGTTCATCATACGCGCCCTCTAAAGCGGGGGTTTATATGCATGAAGATGTAGACGCAGCGCAAGGCGGGAGCCAATCACAGGTGTCAAATTTCCGGAGGGGGGAAAGCGTCTGATCGCGTGTTGGCTCGCTTCGCGCCCGCCGTCTCCTGCCACTTCAGGCCCCTGCAGTCAGATGGGGAGGACGCGTTTGGTTTGTTCGGTGGAGGAGCAGGCGGCGTTTGATGAGCGCTGCCATGAACTCACTCGAGAAAGAGCTCGTTGTTGACGTGCCGACCTCGCCGTGGAGGAGCGCGAAGGCGAGGCAGTACGACAACGAAGAGCAGCGGATTCCCAGGTTTGCTTGCACACCTCTTCACACTACTGGAAGGGCACTCACGTTTTTGCATCTTGGTCCTTGTTTTTTTTATCCAGTGTTCGTCACTTATTCGCTTTCTCCTGTTACATAAACTAAACGATGTCGAAGAGTCACCTGCTACAAACACCTACAGCGTGAATGACACGTCAATTCATGCTTGCACTCCTTCTCTGAAGCGCCTATCTCTGCAAGGAAAGATCAGTGTGAGCGTTTGAATAAACCACACGAGCACCTAGAAGGCATTCACTAAGAGCATCAAGAGAAAATCTTGAAGTCCCCAGCAGCGGGCCCGGCACATGAATATTTATTAGCCGTATCCCAGGCGGCGGCTTCGCCAACATGGCAACGAATGCAGTTTTGTGAAGAGCGGCGGATAAATAGTCCATTAGCTTCCAGTTATTCATGCATCAATAGTATAACAGGGCACTCATGCCCCTCTTAAAAGCATCTTCAGAATTTTTCCTCTCGGGAACATTTTGTCCATTGCTCTCCCCTTAATACTTAAACAGCATAATAGTTCTATTCTTTTAAGTATAAGTAAACAGACTAAATCAGCTTCTCTCGCGTATTAATGGAGTAAGAAAGAGGATAAAAATGTTTTTTTTATTGTTTAGTCTCACAGATAAGTGAAACTGCGCAAAACGTTATTTGATAGCGCCTGGGGAGCGGCCCTGGATAACATAAAGAGCCCGGTACATGCGTACGAGCACTCTGAGTGCTGTTTTGCCTTTCTTTTGGCAATTTTCGCCAAATTCTAGGTTCTGATAACATTACATCTTTTGTGCTCACCCGTTCACTCACACGCACGTACAAATGCGCGAATCCAGATTACATATGTAGTGTCATATGTTACATATGTACATATGTACATGTTACAGTGTACATATGTTACATATGTATACATATGTAGTGTAAAATAGTAGTAACGGTAAAGAAGGCAGCAAATGTGGAAATGACGAAACGGCATTTTATTGGACGAACTTGGGCGCTTAATAGCAGGCTACACTGAAAGAACGATGACAGCGGCGAACACAGTCAGCAAGCGTCGGAAATTTGATCTGCTGGGCAAGCGAGCCGGCTTTTATACACGAGTCATCGAAGGTTCCAGAGTAATCGGTGGTCCCTACGGGTCTTCCAGAAAGTTCTACACAATTGGTGCCACACACGCAATCAGATTACAAAAGCTTCGGTGACAACAGAATCATCGACAACATTCGGGAAACTTCCTATACATGCGGGCGCGTCCCGCACTGAGCGATAACATTCGTTAGACGGTGAAACGCAATCAACCATGAAAGATAAACACGCCAACGTGTCAGTATATGTATATATGTATCTATATGTGTATATTTATGTGTATATAAAATTTGTTTATTTAGTTATTTAGAAATACCTTACTGTCACGGCAGGGCAATGCTAAGAAAACTGAAATTCTGATCACAATAACTGACGAAATATGTACCAAGAAATTGTGCACCAATTATGCAAAAACTATGGAGAGAACGACGAGGTGAAGAAAAGTAAAACGTCAGTAATAAACGAGTGCAATTAATAACAATTAGGCGTTATTTACTATTAGACTCAAGTGTTACAGGTTACTAAGTGTGTAACATTGTTGGTAAAAAAATAAAAGAAACTAAAACTGTTCACAGTTGCAAAAATAGCTGGTGTCACTTGCGCTACACTACAAACATTAAAAAACTCCTTTCAAAGACCATCAATACAAGTCAGGAAACTAGAATCAGCAAAGGAAATTGTGTGCAGTAATTATCGAAATTAAACAAACAGCGACATTACATGCTGATACGCACCATCACATGCTGTTAGCAGGAAACAAATGCCTGTTCGAAAGACGTCGAAAAGTATTGTGATCGGTCAGGAAATTAGTCATGCCAGAACAGCCATTGCACATCCGTATGGCTCGTGAAAGAGCCGAGCAATGAAATAGAAGTGTTTTTCCATAGACAGGAGTGATAGTGAGAGAATTATATAGCGTCGTGAACATGGAGAGGGGGACATGAAGATGCAAGGGTAGAGGCTTCCTATTGTGGACATCATCATCATCAGCCTGGTTACGCCCACTGCAGGGCAAAGGCCTCTCCCATATCTCTCCAACAACCCCGGTCATGTACTAATTGTGGCCACGCCGTCCCTGCAAACTTCTTAATCTCATCCGCCCACCTAACTTTCTGCCGCCCCCTGCTACGCTTCCCTTCCCTTGGGATCCAGTCCGTAACCCTTAATGACCATCGGTTATCTTCCCTCCTCATTACATGTCCTGCCCATGCTCATTTCTTTTTCTTGATTTCAACTAAGATGTCATTAACTCGCGTTTGTTCCCTGACCCAATCTGCTCTTTTCTTATCCCTTAACGTTACACCTATCATTCTTCTTTCCATAGCTCGTTGCGTGGTCCTCAATTTGAGTAGCACCCTTTTCCTAAGCCTCCAGGTTTCTGCCCCGTAGGTGAGTACTGGTAAGACACGGCTATTATATACTTTTCCCTTGAGGGATAATGGCAACCTGCTGTTCATGATCTGAGAGTGCCTGCCAAATGCACCCCAGCCCATTCTTATTTTTCTGATTATTTCCGTCTCATGATACGGATCCGCCGTCACTACCTGCCCTAAGTAGATGTATTCCCTTACGACTTCCAGTGCCTCGCTGCCTATTGTAAATTGCTGTTATCTTCCGAGACTGTTAAGCATTACTTTAGTTTTCTGCAGAATAATTTTGAGACCCACTCTTCTGCTTTGCCTCTCCAGGTCAGTGAGCATGCATTGCAATTGGTCTCCTGAATTACTAAGCAAGGCAATATCATCAGCGAATCGCAAGTTGCTAAGGTATTCTCCATCAACTTTTATCCCCCATTCTTCCCACTCCAGGTCTCTGAATACCTCCTGTAAACATGCGGTGAATAGCATTGGAGAGATTGGATCTCCCTGTCTGACGCCTTTCTTTATTGGGATTTTGTTGCTTTCTTTGTGGAGGACTACGGTGGCTGTCGAGCCGCTATAGATATCTTCCAGTATTTTGACATATGGTTCATCTACACCCTGATTCCGTAATGCCTCCATGACTGCTGAGGTTTCGACTGAATCAAACGCTTTCTCGTAATCAATGAAAGCTATAGTACTGGTAAGACACAGCTATTATATACTTTTCTCTTGAGGGATAATGGCAACCTGCTGTTCATGATCTGAGAATGCCTGCTGTTAGATATGGAGCTGTTTCCTGCGATTACTTCGAGTTCCCCAAACCACTTCGAGTCGCAGCACAGCTAATTGAGGAATGCCGAAGCAGGAAAGCACATTCCAGAGGAGCGGCCGAGCAAACAAGTTTAAGGCAACAAGTTCACGTGCCAACAAGTTCGTACGCCGCCGGGATTAGAAGGGGGCTCGGACAATGGAGCATGAGCAGCCCTCCCCTTCTCCTCGTTAGAAGTGCATTGCCAGTCTGCGAGGCAAGACCGCAGAGAGCCGCCAGGTGTGACACCGCGACACGGGCGCCTACCATTGGCTGAAAGTGGCGTCATCGGAGCGGACTCTCCCATTGGTCGAACATGACGTGACTTCCAGTGCTCGAAGGATTTATAAGAAGCCTTCCAGAGAGACCTGAGCATTCTGGGACATGCCCTGATTCCCTGATTCACCTCTCTCGAACTTCTTGCCGCGGGCCGCAGCGTCCGAGTTGCTGCCGGCCCGTAATGACTGTACGAATGTTACTGGACGCTCACCTCTCTGTAAATAATGTAGAATAAAACCTCCCAGTTTTGTTTTCATCCCGAAGTCCGTCATCCAACCCCTACACTGCCAAACGCACCCCAGCCCATTCTTATTCTCCTGATTATTTCCGTCTCATGATCCGGATCCACCGTCACTACCTGCCCCAAGTAGGTGTATTCCCTTACGACTTCCAGTGCCTCGCTGCCTATTGTAAATTGCTGTTCTCTTCCGAGACTGTTAAACATTACTTTAGTTTTCTGCAGATTCATTTTTAGACCCACTCTTCTGCTTTGCCTCTCCAGGTCTGTGAGCATGCATTGCAATTGGTCCCCTGAGTTACTAAGCAAGGCAATATCATCAGCGAATCGCAAGTTACTAAGGTACTCTCCATTAACTTTTATCCCCAATTCTTCGCAATCCAGGTCTCTGAATACCTCCTGTAAACATGCTGTGAATAACATTGGAGAGATCGTATCTCCCTGCCTGACGCCTTTCTTTATTGGGATTTTGTTGCTTGCTTTATGGAGGACTACGGTGGCTGTGGAGCCGCTATAGATATCTTTCAGTATTTTTACATACGGCTCGTCTACACCCTGATTCCGTAATGCCTCCATGACTGCTGAGGTTTCGACAGAATCAAACGCCTTCTCGTAATCAATGAAAGCTATATATAAGGGTTGGCTATATTCCGCACATTTCTCTATCACCTGATTGATAGTGTGAATATGATCTATTGTTGAGTAGCCTTTACGGAATCCTGCCTGGTCCTTTGCTTGACAGAAGTCTAAGGTGTTCCTGATTCTATTTGCGATTACCTTAGTAAATAGTTTGTAGGCAACGGACAGTAAGCTGATCGGTCTATAATTTTTCAAGTCTTTGGCGTCTCCTTTCTTATGAATTAGGATTATGTTAGCGTTCTTCCAAGATTCCGGTACGCTCGAGGTCATGAGGCATTGCGTATACAGGGTGGCCAGTTTCTCTAGAACAATCTGTCCACCATCCTTCAACAAATCTGCTGTTACCTGATCCTCCCCAGCTGCCTTCCCCCTTTGCATATCTCCCAAGGCTTTCTTTACTTCTTCCGGCGTTACCTTTGGGATTTCGAATTCCTCTAGACTATTTTCCCTTCCATTACCCTCGTGGGTGCCACTGGTTCTGTATAAATCTCTATAGAACTCCTCAGCCACTTGAACTATCTCATCCATATTAGTAATGATATTGCCGGCTTTGTCTCTTAACGCACACATCTGATTCTTGCCGATTCCTAGTTTCTTCTTCACTGTTTTTAGGCTTCCTCCGTTCCTGAGAGCATGTTCAATTCTATCCGTATTATACTTCCTGATGTCAGCTGTCTTACGCTTGTTGATTAACTTCGAAAGTTCTGCCAGTTCTATTCTAGCTGTAGGGTTAGAGGCTTTCATACATTGGCGTTTCTTGATCAGATCTTTCGTCTCCTGCGATAGTTTGCTGGTATCCTGCCTAATGGAGTTACCACCGACTTCCATTGCACACTCCTTAATGATGCCCACAAGATTGTCGTTCATTGTTTCAACACTAAGGTCCTCTTCCTGAGTTAAAGCTGAATACCTGTTCTGTAGCTTGATCTGGAATTCTTCTATTTTCCCTCTTGCCGCTAACTCATTAATCGGCTTCTTATGTACTAGTTTCTTCCGTTTCCTCCTCAGGTCTAGGCCAATTCGAGTTCTTACCATCCTGTGGTCTCTGCAGCGCACTTTGCCGAGCACGTCCACATGTTGTATGATGCCAGGGTTAGCGCAGAGTATGAAGTCTATTTCATTTCTAGTCTCACCGTTCGGGCTCCTCCACGTCCACTTTCGGCTATCCCGCTTGCGGAAGAACGTATTCATTATCCTCATATTATTCTGTTCCGCAAACTCTACTAATAACTCTCCCCTGCTATTCCTAGCGCCTGTGTCATATTCCCCCACTGCCTTGTCTCCAGCCTGCTTCTTGCCTACCTTGGCATTAAAGTCGCCCATTAGTATAGTGTATTTAGTTTTCACTCTAGCCATCGCCGATTCCACGTCTTCATAGAAGCTTTCGACTTCCTGGTCATCATGACTGGATGTAGGGCCGCAGACTTGTACAATCTTCATTTTGTACCTCTTATTAAGTTTCACAACAAGACCTGCCACCCTCTCGTTAATGCTATAGAATTCCTGTATGTTACCAGCTATATTCTTATTAATCAGGAATCCGACTCCTAGTTCTCTTCTCTCCGCTAAGCCCCTGTAGCACAGGACGTGCCCGCTTTTTAGCACTGTATATGCTTCTTTTGGCCTCCTAACTTCACTGAGCCCTATTATATCCCATTTAGTGCCCTCTAATTCCTCCAATAGCACTGCTAGACTCGCCTCACTAGATAACGTTCTAGCGTTAAACGTTGCCAGGTTCATATTATTCTTAGCACCCTCTGCTGCGTTGCAGGTCTGACCGCCGCCGTGGTCAGTTGCTTCGCAGCTGCTAGAGACTGAGGGCCGGGGTTTGATTGTTGTGTTCATATAGGAGGTTGTGGCCAAGTACTGCACCAGGGTGGCCAATCCTGCTCTGGTGAGGGAGTGCGTTACCGGTTCTGGTCACCGGGATCAGGCCACACTCCAGGCCTGTTTGTGCAATTTTATCAACACGCGGATTGTTTTTTTTTATTCCGGTGGAAAATTGCCGGCACCGGGATTCGAACCACGGACCTCTTGCACGCGAGGCGGGTGTTCTACCTCTACGCCACCGCTGCACCTTATTGTGGACATACTTATGTAAAAAAGTTAAGACAGCAATATCGTGACGCGTACATAATCATTGTAGTGACAGGTTCTGTTTGATTTGGCTTATGCTTGAGTTACAATTTTGTGAATGAGCGTTAATTCGTGCGGCCCCTAATTGGAATTGTTTTCAATACATCTAATATGTATTTTCGGTGGGGCACCAAATGGATGAAGCAAACTAGAGTTGAGGTGGGACAAATCTTACAGAGCTAACTTACGTATTTTCCGTGTCAAGTTACGAATGCTACGGCGTAAATATCCTAGTGATGTATAGCGGAGATGAATAAATTATGTGAAGACCAAGAAATACCTGAGATAACGTTGACTACAAGATACTTGTACTCGGAAGCGTGAGAGATGAAGTCTTGATTTAGATGGTCTGAAAATGTAATTTTACTGAGCTTACGACTCAAAAAATATTGCTTTGCATATTTAAAAGGTAAGTTGCATGATCAAATCTTACACCAAAAAATCACACCCTGTAAATCATCCTGAGGGGCCCGGTGGTCATCAGAACATTTAATGGGACTGTAGATGACACAGCCATCAGCAAAAATGCGCACTTGAGATAATGTAATAGATAACATAGAGGTAATAGATAACTTCAATTCAAAATATCTAACACAAACAAAGATGTACTCAGTGTTTTTTTCCTTACAATGATTTTTCAACAGTCCCTTGATTAAGGTTCCTTAGCGTTGGACCGGAAGGTTGGGAAGCTGGTTCCTATTCACAAATCTGGTAGCACGCACTGTCCTCTTAACTACCACCCAATTTCATTAACGAGCATTCCTTGTAAAATATTGGAGAAGAGACTGTATTCAAACATCTTCAACTTGTTAGACTGAAATAGCTTCTTCAAGAGTGCTCAACACGGTCTCCGCCAATGCTACTAATGTCACACGCAACTACTGGTTTTCACACATCGCTTGCACACCATATTGGATAAAGTTCCCAAGCTGACTGCATATACTTGCAGTAATACCGTTTGATAAAGTTCGATATACTTCGCCATAGAGTTCTATAAAGCATGCCACGCACTTGTTATGGTGAAACTTTCAGCATTGAATTTAGCCCATAAATTACCAACATGGCAGGCAACCCAGGATTTCTTTCCGGGGGGGGGGGGGGCAACCGAAGGTAACTTTTCTATGCAAAAGAGGTGGCGGTACCTTTACTAGTACAAATGTTATTAACGCCCGTCATTCGCCATAAAGAGGCGTAAACCCGCGAAAGAGAAATGAAATGCGGCGTATAACATCGGTACGCAAGTGAGATGCACCTCTCCTTTAATAGGCAAACAAGGAACCACATCAAATGGACTCGCGCAGGAAAGAAGCGCAGGAAGAACACTGCCAAGAACAATTAACAAAGCGAAAGTGTAAAATAAAGACTTCTATGATAGCATACAACTTAAAAAAAAACAGCGGATGACAACGAAGGCCCACGGCCCACGCGGAGTTGTGTTACTTCGCCAGCCAATCACAGAAGCAAACAATATCGTCGTCATGGCACCTTCTCAAAATGGCGTCATGCTTTGTACCTCCGGAGCGTCCGCTGTTCGTGAAGAGTCTTTTCATCGACGGAAAGAATGAGGTGTGCAACAGACATGGACAAAGTGTATGGAGTCTGAGCATTTCATTCTTCAAAAGTCTAACTGTCATGGTTGCTTCGTGGCTATGATGGGCTGCGAAGCACGAGGTCGTGGGATCGAATCCCGGCCACGGCGGCCGCATTTTCGACTGGGGCAAAATGCGAAAGCACCAGTGTACTTAGATTTAGGTGCACGTTAGAGAATTCCAGGTGGTCCGGAGTCCCCCACTACTGCATTGCTCATGATTTCGGCACGTAAAACTTAATAATTAATTAATTAAACCTTCGAAAATTTGCGGTACAGTTCATTTTACTGCTGAGCCCGTCTTACTAATGGAACTGCACTGCCAAATGAAGTGCAACTTGGCAATATACTGCATAGTTGCAGCGAAGCAAGCATTTTATTTCAGTTCAATAAAGAATTAGGCATTCGCCATTCCACTATAATAGGCGGGACAAAACGTATAAATTTACACGCTAATGATTGTATTTTTGTGGTTACCGCCTGATTAGGGTATCAGGAAAAGTTTGAAGCACGAATTGTTTGCAGCCTTGCAGAGGAACAGTGGCTGGCAGTTGAGGGCGTTGGCGGGGCTTTACTGTAGACTTGAGTTGTATCCGACTATAGCAGCGTTTTTTGAATTAGGACTGGAAGAATTATAGAGGAATATACATTTGCGGAACAATCATAGTTCTTTTGGATCCTTCGTTTACAGCTCTACCTAGTGTCACAACTGACTCGTGTTGCTATTTGGGAAGTTGCGCAACGATGCGTGGCCGCCAGTCCCGTACAATAGTGTAGGGCGCAGGACGCTGCGGTTATAGACGTACTGCGCCCACCGCTGAAGGTTAGAAAAACACCTATACATAAGCACAACATAGAAGTGGCTAAGCCAGGCGGCTCGACTGATAACTGCAGAGGCGTCATTCAAAACACACGGAATCGTTCTCCACTTCCGGTGGCGTTTTTTCTACTTTCTTTTGAAATAAAAAGATATTGATTCATAAAGATTTTCATAAACAACGGTTAAATTTGTTAATATTCATGAATACTTTGTTTAGCGCAAAACGACAGACACAAGAAAGACGACAGGATTGTCGTCTTTCTTGTGTCTGTCGTATTGCGCTAAACAAAGTATTTATGGATTCGCACCAACTAGCCCGCCAACGCATTGTGTTGTTAATATTCGCTTTTTCTTCCTGCTTCGCTGTTGCCTTGGCTCTCTCGTTTAGTAGATCGCTTAATTTCTCAACTTCTTGCGACTCTTGTTTGGAGTTGCCAATTTTGCACGAAAAGTGCTGTACAATTAGGGAAAAACCAGACGATATAACGGGTGACAGTCATATTGCTTATGGTTTTAAGAGGAAGCTTTAGCTCGGGTGCTCCTATCTAAACACATGTAAAAGGAGAATTTCTTTTTCTCGACAACCACGGCACTAAATCTGACGTGGTTTGCTGCATTTAAAAGAGCAACTTGAAGTCTACTGACTTTTGGTTTCCAATTTTCGATGTATATTGTGAATTTTATATTAAAGAATTGGCAAAAAGTCTAAAATTTTCAGAAAACGAAACTACCATGTTTACAACTCTCTCACTCAGCAAGAAAAAATAATATCACAGTTCTGTGACTTGCATCAGATGTTACAGCTAAAGGGGACAACATATATGTATATGTTACACATTAATCTAAAAACATTCAGCAATATGGAAATACAGCTTTTGCTGAACCCTTGTACACAACGCAACAATTTCACGTAAGATATAAATTGACGTATCAAATTTGTCCGCTTTGAATGATCTAATGGATGCCCTTACAGAACTGCGGTCTGTTTTTTTCATGCAGACCTATAAATTTATGAACTTCGTGCGCCGACTTTTCTTCGAACTTTCGAATTTTTGAAAATCTCTTTCACAAAACTCATGCCATAAATTGAAATTCCGCTTGCAACAGTCGCTAGAATTTAACTTGCTCTCTGAAATGCATCAAATTTCATTACAACCGGCCCAAGGGTTATCTCAAAAAAGCGTTTTTGCGTTTTACATGTATTTGTATAGGCCGCGTCGGAGTTGGGCACGAGCTAAAGCTTCCTTTTAAGGGTTATTGCAGGGTTTGATGGTGGACGCTGTTTCACATTATTTTATTTTCCACCTTATCTAACTCATATCGCGGGTATATGGTTCCGAGGATCTGCCACCGTCGCGGCGAGCCGTCACTCGAGGAAATAATGAAGCAAAAGGATAAGCTAAACGCAACTGGCGTTTCCACCGGCCGCAACTCGTTTCTCGTGCATACAGACCAGTTGACTACGAACCGAATCCCTTTCCTGGCTCCGTGATCAGCCCAAACAAAGAACGTTGAACTAACGAAGCAACAGCCATGTGTATGACCGTTGAATAGGTGGCGACAACAGAACGCATCTCGAATTAATCGCGCCAGCACCGAATCTATGAGAAAACTGGCCTTCACACCCCAGGAGATGCCGATAACTACCGCCATACAAAAGGAGTGAAAAAGGCAGCAAAACTTTGACTGTCAGATAGCTGTGACGTCTCGAAATTGATTTGGCGGCGCTTTAGAAATGTGTGTGAGGAGTCGTGGCGTGGGCGGAGAGGGGGGAGGGGTACGTCACTTAAGTTCGCCCCCCTCCCCCCCCCTGGGCTCCTCCCCGACTTCAGTATGTCACGGTAAGCGATCGCGATTCGTCACCATCATATGTTTCATCCGGCGTGCCTCACGGCTCAGTAATAGGCGCGTTGCTTTTCTTATTTTACATTAATGACCTACCAAGTTGTGTTTCTTATAATATTCACCTTTGCGCCGATGATTCTGTTGTACGTCTATATCGAGAAATTATTAGTGAGCACGATGAACATCTATTACAAACTGACTTAGTGTTTATTGGCAAGAATTAGTTCATCAAAAACTAGCTTGAATTTCTCGGTGGGGTGGTGGTTAGTCCGAGCAAATTAGCGCAGTTTATATCTGATCTGCAGCAAGCGCCGTGAAAAGTCTCCTTCTACCCATACCCGAGCAGATGAAAAGTCTTTAAGCTTGAATCCATTCCTCAGGATAATGTTTTTATCCTTGAAGTTCAAAAACTTCACTAATATAGGGCGATTATATCCCGGCTTTGCCTGTCCCAATCTGTAAGCCCTTTCAATACCTACAGGCTAAATGTCGAATGTTTTTGCTATAAACTCTGTAATTATATGCGCTTGATCCCTCGGCCAGTAAGGTGGTAGTTCTCTCAGACCACCAGACACGTAGAACAAACGAATGAACCTGAAAGGACCCACCCGAATAACACCTTGTCAATCATAGTATCAAATTCGCGAAGCCTATTAAACAAACAAAATCATCTGCAAACCTTTATTGAATGCTGTTCCGCGGACTATCGAAACTTGGCTGTGCTTTGATATAGCTGACAGCGAACTATGGCTTTCGAATAGTTTTTCCTTCTTAAGAAAAGACAGAACCACATCTCGACGCAGTGTCGTCATAATTGCTGTAAATAGGAAGTTCAGTGCGCATCTTGTCGACACTTTTCCCGTCCTGGAAATGTTGTGGATCGTACTTCATTTATCGCCATCTGTAACTTGCGTTATCGGGGTTTGCTATCGACCACCCAGTTCTTCCACTGACTTTGTTGAATGTCTTCCTGATTCTTTAGGCATTATTCAAAGCAGGTATTCGTCATAGGAAATAATACTTGCAGGCGACTTTAACTATCCCAGAATTGGCTGACCGACATGCAAACCCATCGAGGGCGCAAGAAGGCATGAATGTAGGCAGTTTCTTGATGTTATTTCTTTGTTTAGTTTGGGCCAAATGGTATGATGTCCCACGCGTGGGGACTACCGACCACAAAGTATGTATGTACACGTCCTTGACTGCATGAGTGACCACAATGTTATCCACTGCGAGTATACCATAAAACATGAAAAACCTTGTAATGCAAGGAAAACCATATACGATTACAACAGAGGGGATGTACGCGCACTAAATAATGACCTACTAAGATTTTCTACGCAGTTTTCATGACCTTTTCCGAGTGTGATACAAACGAAAATTGGCAGATCTTTTAAACGCCGCGCACTGAACTAAAAGAAAGATATATTCCCAGAATTGCTATCACATCTTCAAATAAGAACACGTGCTTCACAACACATGTCAAGCGGTGCATTAATAAAAGGAAAGAATGCACTCACAGGCAAAGCATTCGACCTCTGCCGACGATGGGAATGCTATCTCGAACAGTCAAGACTTTGCAAAGCAGAAATTGAAGCAACGAAGGAAATGTTTTACAACTACGACTTATCACAAATGTTAAAAAACAACTGTAAAAATTTTGGGAAGTAGTAAATCCGAAACCATCGTCAACATCCCTTGTGTCGATAACGAAAGATGGTGAGCCTTTTCTGCAGTCCGATGTTGCGGAAGAATTAAACGCATTTTTCTGTTCGGTTTTCACATGAAAAGAACCAGTGCCACTGCATCTAACCATTTTCAGCTTAAATACTTCAATGAATGACCTCATAGTCACTCGCGAAAGTGTAGAAGCCGCTATAGATCGTCTACCAGTTAATTCGGCACCCTGACCAGATGACATCTGCGCAAAATTGCTAAAGCTTACAAAACCAGCTATATCATGTATCTTGGTTTTGCTATTTTTCAACAGTCAGTCGATACAGGATGCGTGCCTGACGCCTGGAGGAGTGGACGCGTGATTCACATTTTTAAATCTGGTGATCCCTCCTTAGTCTCAAACTAAAGGCCCATTTCACTAACAAGCATATGCTGTAAATTACAAGAGCACATCATATCAACCACCATCATGAAATTTCTAACAGATCACAATGACTTCTCTATGAATCAGCATGGCTTCCTTCATGGTCGTTCCTGTGAAACTCAACTATTCGAATTGGTAACTGACCTCCACTAAGCCGTTCATGGTGGACTAAAAATAGATGCTATATTTATTGATTTTGCAAAAGCATTTGACAATGTTTCGCACATCCGCTTATTAATGAAGCTAACGAATCTTAACATAAAAAGTAGGATTATAAATTAGATAGCTAATTTTTTAACTAAACTAACTAACTAACGTGAACGGGTACTCATCTTCACTTTCGCTGGTAAAATTCGGTGTACCACAGGGCTCGGCCCTGGGTCCAATATTGTTTCTAATCTATATTAACGGCATAGGAAACGATTTATCTTCTACCAGCAGGTTATTCACAGACGACTGTACCATCTACAGACGAATTAGTAACGCCGAAGACGAGAACTCATTACAGGTAGAGCTCGACAAACTCACATTTTGGTGTTGCCAGTGGCAAATGGAAATTGACATTTCTAAAGCTAAGGCCATGACGTTCACGAGAGCAATAAGCCGTAACTGAGCAACTACACGATTCAGGGAATCCCTGTTGAGAAAGTATCCACAATTAAATATCTCGGAGTTCAGTTATCCTCTGATTTATCTTAGAACGAGCACAATAATACCATAACCAGTAAGGCATTCAAAACACTCGGCTTCATTTAACGTAACTTATACTTGGTGAACCCTGCTACTAAGTTATCAGTATACACAATGCTTGTTCGTTCAAAGGTGGAGTACGCATCCATTATTTGGAATCCGTATCAAACCTATCTGATGGATCAACTCGAAGCGATGCAAAAAAAAGCAGCAAGATATATCACAAAGAAATACTCGCGAAACTAGAGTGTTACCGATATCAAGGAACAACTTTCATTGCCTTCTCTTCAAAACCGCCGAATAATAACATTGTTATCACATTTTCACGCACTTTATCATAGTAAATCCCTGTTCCACGAATCTTACATCAATACAGCTCATAGTATTTTTCAGCGTTTTGACCACCAATTTAAAGTCCAACCTTTTTTGCTCGCACTAATCTGTATCGTCTTTCACCATGACTTTTGGCAATATATCATGAACTACCCAGGGACATTGTATCTGCCATTAACTATGATGTTTTTGTTAACAAGGTGAATATTTTCCTAAATGTGTAATTATTTCTGTGTTGAGTGCTTACTTGCGTATGTTATTCGTTCTGTATATAATTGTGTCACTCTATCTTACGAAAGTTTTTTTTTTACAAGTTTGTAATTGTAACTGGCTCCCCTCAATGTAAGGCCCGAATGGGATTTTAGGGTATATGAATAAATAAATGAATGAATGAATAAATAAATAAATAAATAAATAAATAAATAAATAAATAAATAAATAAATAAATAAATGTGACAAATTTTCTCACCCAAATGAAGTCTGCTGGTCCCTGCATAGTCACTTTTATTTACTTTCATAGTGGCGATTGAAAACAGCTTGATATAGGCACACTTATACAGAGTGTGTGAAGGCCGCATGCTTATCTAGAGCATTTAGCTTCTGGTCAGACCTGATGTCTAAAAAATCGCTTGCTTCTACTTAATTCATCTCGTCAGGACAAGGCAAATGTGAGCGCTCCACTACTAAGCTCGAGGACGCAGGTTCGATTCCTGCCACGGCGGCCGTATTTCTATCGAGTGGAATGCAAAGGCGCCCGTTACACGTCGAAGAACTCCAGGTGATCGAAATTATTCTGCAGTCCCACATTGTGGCTTGCCTCATAATGAAATCGTGATTGCACATATAAATCCCAGAATTAAAGAAAAGACCGACTCCATCTACACATAATGAATTAGTAACTCTTTTCAATAGTACCTAGACCTAATCCAATGGTAATAATTTTGTTGATGAATAGCTCATTGCCAAAAATCACAATTTTTTCAAGATGCTTGAAGAAAAGAAAAAGGACGTCGAAATAATTTCACAACCTATTGGTGAGTGTCGAGTCGGATAAAGGTATATCATCAAGCACGCATACGATGCTGCTTCAATTAGACACATACTAAATGTATATACTGAACAATTATATCACTAAAAATATTTTTATTAAAAACAAATTACAGGCGCAAGTGAATACCAACTTTAATCTCGCAGAGAAACGAAAGCCCCATTGTGCTCATTTTGCACGAAGTCGTTTTGTCTCATCTTTTTTTTTTTTCGATCGAGCTACGGTTGTGTCAACTAGAGATGATAGTGTGTGAAAAATCAATTCAAAGATTGTAGTCTATGCATACATATGAAGTTCTGATAAGTGTTAACCATACGGAGAAAATGATTGAGGATCACTAAATTACGAAGCAGATAAAAGCAGCATACGAGATAACATGAATTTCCTCAGATACTCTGCCTTTTTTTACGTTACTAAAACTTGATACGCACAACAACTAATCACCCAACTAAACAGTGCAACAACACGGTAAGTAAAATGCGCGAATATTGTGACAAGCTGTTCGAACTAGAAGAACGTTGGTCCGTAGTGTAGCTTAATAGGCGAGAAAAGTTAGCAACGACTTGCGAGCTAAGCACGGGCGCCCAACCGTTGTAAAGCGTACGTGATGGCCGGCGAGCGGGTAGCAGCAGCAGCAGCTCTGAACGATATGCAAATGTGGATGCGCGGCGAACGAGCAAGCTGGCGAAGAGGAGACAGTACGAAACAATGTCGCTTCCGTGGAGCGAGAAGCTGGCTCGTCGGCCACGGAGCAGTGCGATAGCGCATCTGGCGCGAACAGGAAGCCAGAATGCGTTTGAGAAGGAATTCTCTGTCCGTCATTTACAGCGCGCTCATCTCTTCGTACGTTTCTGCAGCTCATCCGAGTTGAGCAAGAGTAGTTTCGCTCGAGACGCATTTTTCCGATGCTTCGGTCTTTGTTGCACCTGAAATTCATGAAACTTAGGCTGGCAGCGGAGACGTGAGAAAGCGCATATTTTAGAACACTTTGAGTTTCGAAAGTAAGTTCATATGCACGCCTGCTAAAAGGAATCAAAGCATTCAGCATTTGGAGAAAGTTGCAGGTGAGTTACCTCATCACGTAATGTTAACGTACACTAAACTCTGAAGCGGAATTTCAAAGCCAATTATGCTACTTTTTATTAAATGCCGCATACTCATCAGGCGACAACTTGAAGCGGCTGTGAAACATGGCTAAACAAGCGCTTAGAATGCTTCAGTAAAATTTGACATATAAAATTCAATTTCAGATGATGTTTTTTCTTAGTATGCGCTAGAAACAATTTTGCGGTGTTTGTCGAGAATGTTGTTAAAGACAAAAAATTTTCTGCTCACCTTCCTGGATTTGGCACGGCTGGTTGCTGACTGCTGTTGGGTCGATCGGTATGTTTGCGGATATATTTGTGTAGATCATCATCATCCTCATCAAAAGCGGATTGTATGTCTACTTCAGGACGAAGGCTATCTCCGATTCTCCATTACTCAATCCTCTAATTGCCTCTTTCTTGGGTTAGCTGATTTCATCTTCCGCCTGCAAATTTCGAAGTTTCATCACCACTCCTAATTTTCTGCGTCTTATAATGCGCTTCCCTTCCCTTGGCACCCGTTCTGTAACCCTACAAATTACATGGCCTGCCCAGATATATTTTGCCTTCTGATGTCAACTAGAATACCGGCTATCCCCGTTTGCTCTCCTATACGCAACGCTCTCTTCCTGTCTTAACGTTACGCCTAACGTTTTTCGTTCCATGGCTCTTTCTGCGGTCGTTAACTTGTTCTCGAGCTACATTATTAACTCCAAGTTTCTGGCCCATGTGTTAGTATCAGTACAATAAGATAATTGTACACTTTTTTCCCAGTCAGTGTTTAGTAATACTTACCCTATGCACTACAGCCCACTTTAATTCCTATGTAAATTTCCTTCTCGTGATAAGGGTGAGTAATTGGCCAAGATGAACGTACTGCTGTGCAGACTCTAGAGACTCACTGGTGATCATGAATTCTTGTTTCCTTGCAAGGCTAATGAACATGACTTTTTGTCTTCTGCGTAGCAGTCTTCAACCCCACACTTACACTTTCTAGGCTAAGGACCTCATTCACTTGTTTGAATTCTTACCCTATTACTGCACATGACAATGTCATCTGCAAACCGAAGGCTGCTGAGATGTCCGCCGTTAATCCTCACTCCTAAGCCTTCCCAGTCTAATGGCATGAATAAGTCTCCTAAGTATGGAGTGAATAGCATTGGAAAGATTGTGTCTCCCCGCCTGTCCCTTTTCTTGACAGGCAATTTCCTCCTTTGCTTGTACACCACTCTTTCCCAGTCTCTTTACCTTACGCCTAACTTTTTTTCGTTCCATCGTTCTTTGTGCGGTCTTTACCTGATCGTAAGAATGAAATTTAGAAAAGAACAAAAAAGCATTAGAGTGTAGAAGGCAGATATTACCAAATCTTAAGTGGAAACTTACTACTAGCTGTAATTGCAAAGAAAAGTGTACAATCATTGCATTCTACTAATGCTAAAATATGGGGCAGAAACATGGAGGTTTACAGAAAAGGTCGAGAACAAGAGGGAATATAGTGCAAACGCAATGTTCTAAATATACTTGATGGCATTCGCACGTACGTATACATCAAAAGCTTTGTCTTTCTGTCCGTGGAAGGTGACTGCAATGAATAAATTTGGCACCACGGTGTGTCCCGTAGTGATCTAAGTATCAAACGCTTATGGTGGCGTCAGAGAAGTTATTCCTTCTGTCTCTTATCACTTTGCTACGCACAGTGCGTCTTTTTTTGACAGGTTATAAAGCGTAGTTTAGGGTCATCACTCTCACCCGCACGTTTTTCCCCTCGCAGGGTTTTCAATAATATATTTGTGTAGGTTTCTAATGAGGTTAGCATTATTGTGATACTTCACGCACCATTTAACTTTAGAGAGATGTTCAAAAATCCACACGAATCCTGTGTGACTCATGGATTTACACGCGAACAAGCGACTCTTTTATACCGCATCAGGACCGACTCCACGTACACCCCAGCTTGGTTATTCAAGACTGGTCTTCGCGCTTCCCCACTCTGTGTTTTCTGTGGTGACATTGGCGACATCGAACATTTCGTTTGGCTATGCCCTCAGTTTGATACAGAAAGAAAAGTGATGGTCGACAACCTGCAAAAAAGCGGTCTCACGCACAGGACCTTTGAAGACGTTGTTTTCCCCGGAGGGCCCGCGGCATTCAGGAAGAGAGCGCAACGACTGCTGATAGCCTTCCTGCGAGACACGGGGCTCATCGACACCTGGTGACACAACACTGATCTCAACTCGAAGGAGGATCAGGCGGAACAATTGCCGGCTATGTATGTCAGGCTAACCCCGCCTGCTTCAACATCACCACCACCACCACCACCACCACCACCACCACCACCACCACCACCACCACCACACCATTTAATTATCCACCTTTGTGCGTGCCAATCAGTCCTCTTTCCAGCAAACTTGTGTTTATTGTCTTATGGGCAGAGCGTCGGGCTGCTATGCTGAGGGAACAAGGGGCGAAGTTTTGAACACATTTTGGCGTAAGCAAAATCTTACGAAAGAAAGCGTATTCACAAAGGTAAAAGTGTTCATAACAACAGCAAGCTTGCGATGTCCGCCGCTACAAAGACGTGAGCTTGAGTCGAGAAAATGCGTATATGTAAGGGTAGCACAAGTGCGAACTTCAGTACTTCCTCCAATAGCAAGCGTAAGTCGATTCACAATACCTAACCAGTCGTTACAGAAGATTACTTAAGAAGGAAGTTCTACGATAGGGTTTAGCAGTCTTACGAACATAATTGTGGCTATCTGTGCCACTCGACCTCACACCGGTTAGCGTTGGAACGGGCTGTTGCGGTTTATTGGCCAGAGGCCGCAATGAATAGCCGAGGAAGGCGCATGCTTATATCTTTGTGGCGCGCTCTTATTTGTCATCTCAATGTGTATTGAGCTGTTTCAGTGCATAATTGTATTGAGCGTCCGCTGCTGTGCAATGCAGTAAGATTAATGCTGTGCGGCGAACTTCTACCTAATGTCTAATAAGCTGTGTTTCTGTATGCGGAAACAAATTTATGTGTGCGAAATTTTTTTTTAATATTTGGGGTTTTACGTGCCAAAACCACTTTCTGATTATGAGGCACGCCGTAGTGGAGGACTCCGGAAATTTTGACCACCTGGGGTTCTTTAACGTGCACCTAAATCTAAGTACACGGGTGTTTTCGCATTTCGCCCCCATCGAAATGCGGCCGCCGTTGCCGGGATTCGATCCCGCGACCTCGTGCTCAGCAGCCCAACACCATAGCCACTGAGCAACCACGGCGGGTGTTGTGTGCGAAATGACATCTTAGCTGAAATCAAGAAAAAGAAAAGGGCATGGGCACGACATGTAATGAGGAGGGAAGATAACCGATGGTTATTAAGGGTTACGGACTGGATTCTAAGGGAAGGGAAGCGTAGCAGGGGGGCGGCATAAACTTAGGTGGGCGGATGAGATTAAGAAGTTTGCCGGAACAACATGGCCACAATTAGTACATGGCCGGGGTATTTGGAGCAGTATGGGAGAGGCCTTTACCCTGCAGAGGGCGTAACCGGCTGATGATGACAATGATGATGATGATGATGATGATGATGATGATGATGCAAATTTTCATGCTCGTCATGACGCTCCATGAGGTGATGGCAAATAGAAGCGTAGTGTCCCTCCCTGAAAACCGTCAAGTTTGTCACTGATGTGTTTTGACCACTTCGATTTTATTTTTATACAGTATGAGCTTTCTCTTCCTCATACGGCTGCGGATGATTATTTTTTCCGACGATTTGAGCCTGTGATTCTGCATGCTAGATTAAACAATCAAAAAACGCCTAAACGCTTCCAACTATCAAAACTTCCTAATGTTGCACTATTCCATGTCGTCTTCCATTCTGGTAGTCTCAGCCTTCAAATCTGAAGCTTATAGTTTCAATTCAGCGCCAAGTCGAAGCGACGTGGTGTCTGTGGCCACGGTTTTGGTCACCCTGTGGTTTACGACGGGAACGAACGTTTGCGTACGACGAATAACGATCCTGTCTATGATATGCAGCGGGACGTCAAGACGACAACATAAAAAATGGAGAATAAAATCACATACCGCCATTGATAGAAAAATAATGTAGACTGCTTGAACAAGTGTGTTGCTGTGAAATAAAATGCACCTCACGAATAAAGCGAAGAACTGGGAACCCACACATGCATGTACGCCAGCCCGCACGCACGCACGCACGCGCGTACGCAGAGATTTATATCTCTATAACGACGCTGGCAAATATTACTGGAGACACTTCGTTCTTGGTAAAAAAGCGCGCGGCATAACGCTCATAAATACTCCACCTAAATTTTTGTTTAGCATTCACAAAATCAGTGATAGGCAACAGGCCATGGGAAGACAAGACGACAACGAAAAGCGACAGCTGACGACAACCATCGTCTTCTTACGATTAGCTGAATAATCTGATCCTCAACACCAGACTAACATCAGTGCTGGACGAAATCACGTGACTGACGTCTTTCAGTCACTCCGTGCAATCTTCTTTCTGCATTTTTCTCCTTCACTTAAGAAACCTGTCATAGGTGTTTGTGAATTGAACGCAAGAATTTTCTTCCAGGCGGTGACGATCTTATGGCGCTCCGCGAACGACATTTGTGTGTAATTAGTAGTGTAATTGCATATCGCATGGATTGTACCGACGTACTCAACGAACTTCACATCAAGTCTGTGGTGCTTGCAGCACACGGCTGATAACACAGTAGTTATTTCATCTGTGTGTAACATCCATATTTACGTTCAGCGACAGCACAAATACCCTCAACTTCTGAGGGTTTGACTCTGCCTCAGTGATAGTTCTGGCTTCACATGTTTCAATTAGCCGCAAGAAAAGTGGAAAAATACTTATCGATAAAATGGCATGCAAGGAGACACAATCTCTCCAATTATATTTGTAGCGTGCTCAGAAGTATTCAAGCTAACAGACTGGGAACCGGGAAGGATCAAGGGCGACGATCAACGGCGAATATCTCAACAACCTTCAGCTTGTCGATGACCTTGTACTGTTCAGCAAGGCTGGGGACACATTGCAACAATTGATTGAGTACCTGAACCGAGAAAGTGCAAGAGTAGATTGAAGAATAATATGCAGAAGACAAACATACTGTTGAATAAACTGCCAAGCGAACAAGAATTCATGATCAACCGTCAGCCTCTAGAGTATGTACAGGACGAAGATTATCTTAGTCAATTATTCCCCGAGAACTCCGATCAATAGACGGGAATTTACAGAAGAATGAAGATGGGTCGGAGTGATCACGGCCGGCATTACCAAGTCGTGACAGGGAGCTCACCGCTGTAATTAAAAAGAAAAGTGTTGAATCATTCCATTCTTGAAGTACTATCATATGGGCCAGAAACTTGCAGGTTAAGAATGAAGCTTGAGAATAAGTTAAGGACAACTCAAGTGGGTGATGGAACGAAAAAAAAAATGAAAAAGGGTGTCTATGAGAGAGCAACCGGTGTATAGTCGTAGCTGAAATTAAGAGGAAGTATAGGACCTGGGCCGGCTGCGTAATTCATAGGGCAGTTAATCGGTGGTACATTGCAAATACAGGGTGGGTGCTACGGAAAAGGAAGCACTGTCGGGGATGCGAAAAATCAGGTGGCGTAACTAAAACAGGAAATGTGTAGCCATAACATGGAATTAGCTAGCACAGGTGGGGGGTAACTAGTAACGGCTGGGAGAGGCCTTCGTCGTGCAGTGAGCATAAAAGTACGCTCGCGACGTTTTACAACATCCGAAATTCGTGCGGAATTTTAACGGACTGTTATTCGCTTCGTAATGCGAGCCCGCATTCGCATGCTTAAAGAACGGCATCGGGCGCCGCTTGGATGCAACCACCCCAGCGTTGGCCTCGTACTATATGTGCAGTGACTGCCCTGAGAAAAGTGCGCCACTGTCGCAAGACTGACGACTTGAACAGATTTGATCCGAGACTAGCTAGAATCTTGAACCGCTATGTGCTTCGTGTACGGTGCTGTGCAGTATTCCGACGTGCACTTGAGCGTGTGTTCTTATGAGTGTGGTAAATTTATGGCACTGTTGGCGCTGAACATCGTGGTGATGTTGACCGATGAGCCTTGACTTCTATGAGGTGCCACTTCGGCTATGACAGAAAGCGTATTTGGGGGCTTTACGCCCTGACATCACCAACGTATCATTTATTATCGATTTCGAAAATTAACGCGTACGCGCCTCTGTGCATTTCGCCTTTGTCGGAATGCGGCCACCTAAACCTGGAAAACGAAACTCTTCACCTAGTGCGAGACCTAATCTTTTATTAGCTGAGAAGAAGCCAAGCAGAAGCCATAAACGCTGACGCGATGTCAATAATAAATTATGGGGTTTTACGTGCCAAAACCACGATCTGATTATGAGGCACGCCGTAAAGAGGACTCCGGAAATTTGGATCACCTTTAACGTGTACCTAAATCTATGTACACGGGTGTTTTTTTTTTGCATTTGTACCGTCATATTTGAAGTCCATTACAAGAAGACTCACACGTAACACTCACAAACACTGCCTACAACCAAGTTTTGCCAAAACAAAGGCATTTAAACAGTTTTTTCATACGCACAGTTTCGGATTGGAACAGTTTACCTGAATTTGAAGTCCTTGAACTGCATTTGTTGCTTTGAATATCGACCGAGTGAAACTGTTGTGTTAGTTGTCGTGCAAGTATTCTTGCAAATTATTTATGTGCTGTTCTTCTTTTTGTGTGTTAAATATCGTCCTAGTGAAACCGATGTAATATTTTGTCGTGCCAATATTGTTGGAAATTATTTATGTGCTGTTCTCTTCTCCCATTTCATTGTAATTTCACTCCTGCTTGGGCCACGCTGGCCTGCAGTATTGTAAAATAAAATAAATAAATAATAAACAAAGACGTTTAGTAGCTTTTAATGCGGTTGTGGTGGTGGTGGTAATCGTGGTGATGTGTACAGGCTGGGTTAGTCTGGCAGATCTGGCCGGCAATTACTCCAACTCAGCGTCTCTTTCTGCGCCACATATGGCACCGTATTTCAACATTCTACAATTTGAACATGATCAGTCCTCTCTCTCTCTCGCAGAAATGTGGGAACAATGCGTAGCACTTGCACTGCAATTCTTTTGACGGCGTGGTGAACGGGCGAGCGTGGTTGCGCTTGTCGGCGCTGGCGGACGCCCGGAAAAGGACGCTGTCGAACCGGGGTGTGCAGCAATGTGGCCGTGAGAATGTAACCGTGTGTATGTAACCGAATGTAGCTGTAAGATTGAACTACAGATGCGCGATGTGCGATCACGCAGTAGGTTGACCGAGCTACTTTCATTTCTTATCGCTTAATACGAGTTTTGCTACCTCCTCGTTCTCAAATGACGCCGTAAGTAAAATGCGCGGCCACTTCGGTGGCACCCCTACCTCAACGTAAGAACTTTTTGGCTAAGAAATTGCCTCGAACCGCGCAGCTTAGTGAATTCTACCCCAGGTTCGAAACCAACCGTCGGACCGACATGGGTCACTGTGTCTGTGACACGATGGGCATGTGCCGCTCTTCGACAAACCTTATTCACGCAAACTTGTGCAACTTGTTATGCGTCACTCGTTATCCGTGGCTCTTCACAATAATCACCACAACATACAAAACATATCAACAATTACACATCCATCATAAGATAGAAATGTTAATCGCATTAACGTCGGCAGTCATCTTCAAAGGATGTATGCGCTGCCAATTTTGTAACAAATGAACAAAAGAAAAACGTATGCATGCATATATCGGTATATCTTCTGAACATAGCAAATTACTGAAAAGAAATACTTCAAGCAAAGATAAAAGTACTAATCCTACCTCAATATGTGCTATGAATTTGGGCGATCTGAGGCCTAAATATTTGTTTCCTTCCTTCTTGTGATACACACACTTGACCGTAACGCGAAGCCACTTCAAAGTCCCTCGATGGCAACGATTCCAGCCGGTAACTCCTAAGAGCACTGCCTGGATCTTTTAATAACAGCAGCTACCAGTGGCTGTGTTCCCAGAAACTCGTGTTACACTGCTTTTGTACAGCCTTACCTTTACACGTGTTTTTTCGCCTAACGCGCAGTGTTCCGCCCTTTGTCTGGAAGGCGAGGACTCGGCGTGCCGCGCGGATATGAATGGCACGTTGAGAGCATTCTGCGTTCACCGCAGAGCTGATTGTCCCAGCTTTCGTGAATGTACACACAGCTAAGCATGTGAGCGCACACACGTCTGTCGGTTCATTACTTACTAAGTTCTGAAGAGAGAGCCTACGACACTAATTCGAATTCCGGCCGAGCTGCTAGAATGCAACGGCCCTAATGTAACTTGCTGAAGTCATAACGCAAAAACAAAGCACGTTAAGCAGGTCTCAATCAGAAGAACACCTTGAAGGAGTCGTTACCCTGTGGATGAAAAGTTGACGTCATAACGAGGATTCGCACTTTGCATTGCAGCAAGACTAACAAGGTTAACTTGAAGATTTCGCGGATAATTAGTTTCGGACACCGTGCCTAAACGCAGAAAATTTAGCGCATTGTGTGTGTGTGTGTGTGTGTGTGCGCGCGTGCGTGCGTGCGTGCGTGCGTGTGTGTGTGCGTGCGTGTGTGTGTGTGTGTGTGTGTGTGCGTGCGTGTGTGTGTGTGTGTGTGTGTGTGTGTGTGTGTGTGTGTGTGTGTGTGTGAGCGTTTGCCTCGTGTATGCGTGCGTGCGTATCTGCGAGCGTGATCGAACTGTCTAGCTCAGTGCGCGCGCGCGCACTGAACAAGCCAGCAGAGTTCTCCGCTAGAAAAGTTGGTTCAAAATAAGTATATAGATGCCAACTGAAAATAACAAGCCGGAAAAACGAGAGCAGCAGGCGAACACTCTTATGTGTTACTTCATGTTCCTCTGTGGACCTTTTCAACAACGCCTTCCTCGCCGTCGGTATAATGCATTGTGGACTGTTGTAAACGCGCGCGTGAGAGCGAGATACAGAGAGAGAGAGAGAAAGAAAGTTTAATGAAACAAAATGCTGAAAGGTCGGCCTGCGGTACGCACTCCTCTAACCACGCTCTACGCTCTGCTCTTCTAACCCCCTCTTCTGCGCTGGGATGAGGGGAGGAGGGACCGCATTAGCAGCATGATGGATGACGATGACAACAGAAGATGCAAAACGCGTAATTGCTCAGTCTACGCAAAGCCTAGAGTGCAGACCAATACATTTTAAAAAGTCAAGTAAAGCCTCAATAGCCTGTAAAATAGATCTTCAACCGCAGCAAGGGCCAAAAATTTGGAGGATGCTTAAACTGAATCCCTGACTGCTTCTCACGCCTCCACGCAATTGCAACTTATGTAAACGTAACGTTTAGCGGGAAACAGTGGCGGTGAATGCTCTGCATAAAGGCGAGCGAGCGAGCTTTCTGGTGGAAACGCGGCCTCTTGCTGGGGAAGCGGATGTGCGGAGGTGAGCGCCATCTGGATCGTCTGTTGCAATCAACGGAGCGTAGCGAACCGCTCTACCATGGTAGAAACGCTGGAATAGAAGTTTGTGATCGAATTGTGGTTTCTGGTATATTCCACCTAAAATTCGATGCTATCATGTCTGTAGGTTGAGTTTGTGGTTATACTTTACGATTTTTCAGCGGCATCTTAACTTGAAGAATTCAATTAGTTCAGCAACACCACTGCGCCACGAGGAGGCCCTGCATGGTTGTGGTACGGAATTATTTTTCGCTAAACAACGTCCGACGCAAGGCGCCGACACCGGAGTTTATGACGACGGGGCCCTTAACGTTATCGCGTTAAGCGGAAGCTTTAGCTCGGGCCCAACTTTGATGCGGCCTATTCAAATACATTTAAAACGTAAAAAACGCTTTTGTGAGATTACCCCTAGATCGATTTTAATGAAATATGTTGAATTTGAGAGAGAAAGTTAAGTTGTAGTGACTGCTGGAAGAGGAATTTCGATTAAGGGCCTGAATTTTGTTAAAAGAATTTCGAAAAATTCAGAAGTTCGAGAAAGATAGATCAGCGAATTTTATAAGTTAGTAGCTCTGCATCAAGAACAGATATCGCTGTTTTGTAAACGGCTTCCATTCGATCATTCAAAGCGGACAAATTTGATATGTCCATTTATACATTAAGTGAATTGGCTACGTTGTATAAAAGGTTTCTGAAAAAGCTGCATTTCCATATGACTAAATTTTTTTTTTAGATTTATGTGTAACATATCATAGTTGTCCGCTTTAAATGCACTATGAGGTGCAATTCACAGAATTTATATTATATATCCTTGCTGAGAAACGGAGTTGTAAACCCGATAGTGTCGTTTTCTGAAAAAATTAAATTGTTGCCAATTTTAAAGAAAAAAATTTACAACTTAAATCGGAAATTCCGGACGAACAGTCACGATATTTTCAGTTTTTCTTTTAAATGCAACAGTCTTCGCAAACTTGTGCAGTGGTTACCGAGAAAAACGAATTATCCTTTCACATGTACTTAGATAGGAGGACCCGAGCTAAAGCTTCCTCTTAAAATTGCTTCCTACGACAACGGTTCGCTGCCGAGGCCGGCAAGATCATGAGTCAACCTCTGCGGGTCTTCCGCGTACTGAGGACAGTCACATAGCATGAACATGTCACAGCTAACAGTCTGGAAAAACAATTCAACCTGCAGACTCACTTCGCCGCATTAGGTGCCCGTAAGCAGGCGTAAACGGAACCTCCTGCCCCCCCATCCCAAACCCCCGCCTCTGCACAGTCTGAATCTGAACGGACTGGCACAGCTACCCTTAGTTGTTTTTGGCATTAATTCCACAATGGGCACGTCTAAGTACAGAATTTATTCAATTTGAACTCTTTTAGCACGTCCATAGGGTACCTGCGCAAGAATGAATGATGACAATTTTTTAATTCTTATCATTTTGAGATGCTTACGAGGAACCCAACATTTTGTGGCCTTCTTTGCTGGTGTTTTAGAAAATATTTTGTGTAAATACGCAAAAATTTTCGTGAAGTCATCATAAGCACCAGTTGCACTTTTCTTCTCGTTTCCAGATGAGCAGGTTTGATTCATGATGCCGATTTTTATACCTCAATACTCCGAGTTGCAATTTGTTGAATAATGAGCAGCATCTGTCGTGTATTTATATCCAGGGGTTCTTTATGGTACTATATAAAGGCAGGACAGTGGTCACTAATACCAGATATGATAGTACCGGCACTGTAAATTACGGTCTCAATATTTGTCAGAATAGGATCTAGTGCCTATGCTGTGGAGCATGTAATACGAGTTGGCGTAGTAACTAAGTTAGTAAATCCAGTGAAATGTAACAGGGTGTTTAGGTCACGGGTTACATCGCTTTATACCAATTCACATTAATACTGGAATCTCCTGGCGTGACTTGTTACTGCAGACATATTCAAAAAAGGTTTCATAGAACAGCAAGAAACTACTAACGCTTCCACCTGGTCGCCCGTAAAGAACAGAAATCAGGTCATCCTTACATCTGATTGTTAGCATCTCATAATCATCACTTTGATGGCTGGGCTCGTTCATCGGCGTCACCAATTTGTGCGAAGCGGCACGAAGAGGTCGTGGCCACGGTTTATCTTGGCCGGCCGGCCAGCCATGGCGCCGCGGGATCTGGGGAGCCGCGGCTGCTCAGCAGGTCGAGCGCGTGTTCTGTTCTCGCGATACCTGCACGTGGGTCCATCTCCTTCTTCGCCTGCTTTGGAGGCGATAGATGCGCCGCTACAAGTTGCTGCACTACACTGAGGGACGACATGGTAATTATTTTTGATGGTAACAAGCAATGCCCCACTCCAGCCTCGTTTCTTTGGACGATTAAGGGCAAATACATTGTAAGCATCCCAATTTAATGCCTGAGCATTATATCTGCCTTAAGTTTCAGTGAACATTACGGAGCTAAATGTTAACTGGAATTAGTCAAGAAGAACTGCGAAGTCGTGTTTCTTGTGGTTTAGTGATCTTGTATTAATATGTAACACTTAATGACGCAACGTAAGCTGACGCACTGGGGAAAGGCAAGCTCCAGATAATACATATCAGAAAGGAAAGAAGCAAAGCGACTAGAAGTACAGGCAAGTACGGTACTCTTTCTCAACTTACGCAGGCGAAAAAAAATTAAATAATGGGGTTTAACGTGAGAAAACCACGATATGATTATCAGGCACACCATAGTGGGCCACTCCAGCAATTTCCCCAGGTGGTCCAGCAATTTGGACCACCTGGGGTTCTTTAAGCTGCATATAAATCTAAGTACACGGGTGTTTTCGCATTTGCCCCCCGTACGATAGGAGGAGAGTCGTTGCCGTAACGCTTGTCGAAGTGGAGCCTATCACCGCAACACGGAAGATGGCATCGGCTGCTGCGTTGTGGACGCCCTGGACATGCCGTACATCCATGGTGAACTCGGAGATGTATACCAGATGCCGCATCTCCCGCGCGACGTATTTTTATGAGGTGTTCGTGATGAACACATAAGTCAGAGGCTTACGGTCCGTGATTACGTAGAACTCGCGTCCTTCCAGTAAGCGACGGAAGTGTTGAATGGTGGCCTAGATAGCCAACAGCTCGCGACCGAAGACATTGTAGCGGGTTTCGGTGTATTGCAGCTTCCGAGAGAAATAACCCTAAGGGGCGCCATTCAGAGTCAACATATTGCTGCATCACTACTCTCCGATGGCCACATTGGACGTCTCTATCATTACTCTGGTAGGTGCGTCAAAACAGGGATGTAACAACAGAGTTGATTCAGAGACGGTTTTCTTAGCAGCCAAAAGGCAGCCGGAGCCTGAGGTGACCACGGTATTGTCGAAGACGGACTCCCTGGCTCTTTCAGATGGGCTGCAATAAGGCTGTTGAGTGTGGAGTAAAACAGCGTGACAAATTGGCGGTAGCCAAGAACTCACGAAGCTGGCGAAGAGTATTGGGCACCGCGCAATGTGCGACAGCCTCGATGTGTGATGGCAACGGAAGGATGCCGAGTGCCGAAAGGTGATTGCCCACGAAATCAAGTTCGGCGGTTCGAAAACGCATTTCTGTGGGTTCACGACCAGGCCACATTGTTGCGGACGTTGTAAAAGTTCACGCAAGTGACGCTAGTGGTCTTCCGGAGTGGCGCTAGCGATAAGTATGTCATCGATGTACGCGAACACTGCAGGCAAGCCTCGTCATACCTCAGCGATAAAGCGATGAAATGTTTGTCGAGCGTTACGCAAGGCATGCGTGAACAAATTCGAATAAACCGAAGTGCGTCGTGATGGCAGTTTCGGGAATGCCATTGAGTTCAACTGGTGCCTGGTGGTACGCCTTAACCAGATCCACTTCGCTGAACACGGTGCACCCATGCAGATTAGATGTGAAATCCTAAATATGGGAAAGTAGGTAGCTGAGATGCGCAATTTGAACTTTGAGACCCCGGTGGTCTTCACATGGAGACATATTATTCGTATCCTTCTTTGGTACCAAATGCAGCGGAGAAGCCAAAGCGGTATTATATTACACGAAGCGTAACGCTTGTAGCTGTAGTGGCCGTATGAATTGCAGTAAACATACACTGACTAGGTAAACACGCCTAGTGTGGCGTGTGTAGACACATGAACAGAGAGAACTCGATAACTGCGAGCAACAACGGTTAGAACTACAGGGTCTTGTCGGTGTTGTCGCTTTGTGATGACCTCGCTTCAAGCTTTTAAACTGCAGGGTTTTGTCGACGTTGTCGCTTAGCCTGGGCGTACTTAAGGCCCCTAGATAAACCTTTTTAACCCAGGAATCTTAGGCCTTCTGTTCCCGCAGCGCGATGTCTGGGTGACTCGGGCGCTCAGCTTCACCTGCAACATGTCCATACCAGTTTCTGCATCTGGATTAATGAAGCTGTCCTTGCGCGATACGCGGGCCCGGGTTGCTTCATTGCATTAGCGTTTCCCTGCAGATTCTCGGTCGGAGTCTTTACAACACGCGGGAGCAGCAATGCGCGATGTCAGAGTGCGGGGCTTCACTACGGAAACGACGCAATGGCGGGTACAATTCTAGCCACCATACCATGGCTACTACGTATGAGAAAACGATGATATAAGACAACAGGGTCTGTATGGTTCCAGCAAGCAAAGGTGTCTAACCTGAGGTTTTGAAATACGGCTTTAACTGTCCACCATTCTGCGATTGGAACACGAACACGCCTTGACATCTTTCGCCACCTCGCGTGCAAAATCTGAAGCAAAAAAATATCGTACAGCTAACGCCAGGAATAGCTTTCAGAAATCTTAATAAGACCAAAGAAATCAGTATTTTTATATCTAGTCATTGATGATGGCGAAACCTCGCTTGGTGTGTCAATCAAAGGCGCCAAACATCTCAAAGCGCTAACTTGCACGCGGGAAATTCTTAATCATGTTCTGCTCCGTTTACTGAGGCATGCGCCTATGGCCTAATGGTTGGAGGACGCAGCTATTGTGCTAACGGTACTTTGTGCGAATCTTCCCGTCGAACAATTTTGTTTAAGGTTATTGATTAAAGACAAAGCTTTTTTTAGCGCCTTACCACCTGTTGCGTATCGGGTATAGTTGAAACAACATACGGGGGTCCTTTTCTGTGGGCGGATCTCGCAGTTTGTGCAGCCAAAAGATAGCGAAGTACTGACTTCGATAGCAATGTTTGTCGCTGCGCTTGAACATTGGGGATGTTGTTCTAACATAGACATGATACATTCGAGTGCGCCAAGATTTCTGGCACCATTAACAGCTTTCTCATAGCGTGTAGAGCTGTAATAACATGGCACAGGCACCGCTACGCAGCCCCCAAAGGGCGGCTCCAGTAAGATTCCAACACTTTCAGGTTTCAGCTCCGACAATGTTTCGCACTTTTATTATTCAATAGTTCGAGAATACTTAGCAGAAAAGACATGAGCTGTAAGCGTTATGTTTCGTGACATTAGTTTGTGGATTGCCATCCTATAAAGTTCGAAGATTAATATAGTGAAGCACGTAAGATCCCGTATGAGCAACTTTCGCGATGGAATAGTATAGCAATACAAACCGCAGATCATCAAAATCATCATCATCATCTTACTTTAGGTCCACTGCAGGACGAAAGCCTCTCCTTCCGATCTGCAATTACCCCTGTGCTGCGCCAGCCAATTCCAACTTGCTCCAGCGAATTTCTTAATTTCATCGCCCCACCTAGTCTTTTGCCGTTCTCGACTGCGCTTCCCTGCTCTTGGCACTCATTCTGTAACTCTCATGGTTCACCAGTTATCTAACCCCCGCATTACATGACCTGCCCAGCTCCATTTTTTTTTCTTTTATAGTCAATTAGAATATCGGCTATGCCCGTTCGCTCTCTGATCTACGCCGCTTTCTTCCTGTCTATTAACGTTACCCCAATCAGTCTTCGTTGCATCGCTCTTTGAGCGGTCCTTAACTTCTTTTCGAGCTTCCTTGCCTGTCTTCAAGTTTCTTCCCCATATGTCAGCACTGTTAGAATGCACTGATTGAACACCTTTCTTTTTAATTATAATGGTATGCTTCCAGTCACGATCTGACAATGCCTGCCGAATGCGCTCCAACCCATTTTTATTCTTCTGTAAATTTCGTTCTTATTAACAGGGTCCCCTGTGAGTAATTGACATAGGTCAACGTATTCCTTCACATATTCTAGGGGCTGACTGGCGATCCTTAACTCTTGTTCCCTTACCAGGCTACTGATCATTATCTTTGTCTCCTGCATATTAATCTTAAACCGCACTCACATGCCCTCTCTGTTAAGGTCCTCAATCAATTGTTGTAACTCGTCCCCAGTGTTGCTGAACAGGACAATATCATGTGAAAATCGAAGGTTGCCGAGATATTCACCATTGATCCTTAATCATAAGCCTTCCCAGTTCAATAGCTTGAATACTTATTCCAAGCAAGCGGTGAATAGCATTGGAGAGATTGTGTCCCCTTGTCTGACCCCTTCCTTTATAGGTATCTTCTTACTTTTTTTGTGTGTAGAATTAAGGTAGCTGTGGAATCTCTGCAGATATTTACGTAAGCGTTCTGTACTGCTTGATTACGTAATGCATCTGGGACTGCTGGTATCTCAACTGAATCAAGTGCCTCTTAGTAATCTGTGAAAACCATATAGAGAGGCTGATTATGCTCTGCTTATTTCTCGATTACCTGATTGATTACATGGATGTGATCCACTGTGCAGTATCCCTTCCTGAAGCTAGCCTGTTCCCTTTGTTGACTGAAGTCAAGTGTTGCCCTTATTCTTTTAAAACTTATCTTTGTGACTATTTCATACAATAGTAAGTAAGCTAATGGGCCTATAATTTTTCAATCCTTTAACGTCTTCCTTTTGTGCATTAGTATAATGTTGGCATTCTTCCAGTTATCCGGGACCCTTGGAGTCGTGAGACATTTTTTACCTTTTCAAACATGTCTCCTCCATCTTTCAATAAACCGACTGTTATTCCATGTTCTCCTGCCGCCTTTCCTCGTTTCATGTCTTCTAAAGCCCTTCTGACCTCATCGCTAGTTATAGGAGCAGTTTCTATATCCTGTTCATTACTACTTTCAATGTAGGTATTCTGGCTGCTCTGTGTATTGTGAAGGTCGGTATAGAATTCTCCCGCTCTTTTACTACATATCTTCGAAATTGCTAAGGATATAATCCTGCTTATCTTTCAGTGCATATACCTTGGCTTGTCCTATACCAAGTTTACTTCCCACTGATTTCATGCTGCGTCCATTTGTTACTGCTTCCTCACTCTTTTTTACATTACAATTTGGAATGTTTTTTTTATTTTCTCCTTGTTGATCAGAAAGTTTTGACTATATTTCGAAAAGGTTTGTCTGAAACTACGAACAGTTTATTGGACTATCTGGATGTTACTGCAATTTGCCACGTCTGCTCACAGCAGACCTCTGGAATGTGGTGCTTGGGACCTGAAACACAAAACAAAAGCCAATCTTTTTCACTCATTCAAAAATATTCATATAAGCAAGAACAGCCTGGCCTGTATGCACACAGCTAAGAAACTTGGAGCAGTCAAAAACAGCTCATAAAAACATCGGGCAACACAGAAGCTTTTAACTAATTGTTGTTCGAAACAGACTGAGCTGCCAGTCCACTCAGGTACTAAACTGCTCACAAATTCTTTTAAACATTTCTGCAGCAGCTGCTAAGTAGTACATGACATTTAGGAGTAGGCAACTGGCCAACAAATCTTTGTGTGCCTGCTTGTACAGATGTCTCGTAGTTATATCTCAAGTGGTTACACTGTTATATGGTAAAATTCAGGCGGGAATAAAACCAGCAGCAAACATCAGACTACCTGGGAAATTATCACCAAAACTCAAATATCTAGTAAATCAAACGAACAATCGATTACGAAGGGTCTAAAACCTAGGCCGCGATTTTGTAGCGATCCCTTTTCCGATGCTACTCCTTTTGCTCATTGATCTGACCGACATTCGGCTATCGTTATTAACTAGAACAGCCAGCCATGGAAGGTGGGTTATAAGAGTGGCAAACATCGAGCGGAAAGCATCGCAAGAAAATCGCATCCCTTATTAGGCAGTGCTACAAGCCACTGTCTTTAACAATCGCAGGCACTGACATCCTGTTCTTCGGATGAAAATATTAATGAAAACGAGCATCTGATTGACATGCCTCGATTAAAAAGAAATTTCGCTGTTGTTATGTCGGTCTATATTTGCCCTACAATATAAAAGACAAATACGCGAGCACGTCGAACACAAACAATGCAGACAAGTTCTCGCGAAGCTGGACTTCAAACTGAACACTATCAATAAAGTAACCTTCACACAAGCTAATGTCTGTTCAAGTGTCAAACATCGCAGTCGCGCCCCAACTCGCGATGCCCGTGACACATCGACATGTATTACACACGTAACTTGCGGAAATTCATATCTACGGAAGGATTTCTTGCCGGGAAACTACCGAGAAAATAGTAACTTTCAGCGTTTACGTAAATATTTGCCCATTAAGTCCAAACGATCAGCGGTGGTAGCACATCACTCCATATAGCAAGTAAGCGGTAAGAAATAATACATTTCACGGAAACTCCCCTCGTGAAACGCTTTGCTAAATGTGCAGAGCAACATGGTCAACATACGCTCAGAACGTGTTCTGTTGTCGTTCCACAAAGCTTACTACATGAACCAGAAGCTGCGAGAATGCGCGCAAGCGTCAGACCTGCTTACCTTCAATGTGGTCAGCAAACGGCTCCTTTGTCTCGCAGGCACCACGCGACGACGCTCTTTCCGGCGCGAACACTGTCGAATTGCCGATGAACACCCGCGCACGAAAGCACAACTTTCAACAAATTCTTCCACGCACCATAATTCGAAGCCACAGTATCAGGTATTCCACGAGCGAACGCGGACAGGCGAGAACAAAGGCAGCTCGGACGGGCGCTGTAGTACACATAAGACACTGGCGTATCACAGGAAACATAAGGCGAGCTAATGGCGTTACACGAGTCCAGAGGTTTCTTGATGGTTAATGCACACGGTAGGGATCACAGTTTGTTTAGGCACTTCGAAAATATGATTAAATTACCGTGTAACTGCAACGAGCACTCTTAGCGCGCACACCAACACAACGTGGCCCAGCTCAACCGTCACACTGCGGCAGCGCCGCACTGCGGTTAACAAGTGAATTTAGCCTCCGAGATCTGCATTTCCTTTTAGGGCGTACATGTTGAAAAAGCCCGGCCTTCGAGATTTTAAAAAATCGTAGCTGGAAGGAAAGCTGGTATTTAAACACAAATTATTGAGTTTAAAGTGTCTTGGTGCGCTGCCTTGTTTTTTAAAGTATATACAGAGATTTTAGACGAACTATGCACGAACTTTTGCCGGCGGACACGAGCCAATCAGCGCGCACCATGTGCAGCTCCATCTTTTTTTTTTTATTGCGACAGCGTGCCTTCTGGCATAAAGAAATGTTTAAATATGTAAATACACTCGGGATTCGCGGAGGAAGTCCAGCAAGAGAGAGAGAGAGAGAGACAAAGAGGAGGAAAGACGGGGAGGTTAGCCAGTGTAAGTACTGGCTGGCTACCCTGTGCTGGGGAAAGGGGTAAAGGGAGTAAAAGGAGAAAGAAGAAGAAGAGGAGAAAAAAAATTAAGGAAATTCACGCAGTACCGCGATACTACACGATACAACACTCAAAGGCGATCGCACAATTCGCAAGTCCTTAGATACTTCAGCAAAGCCTTTAAGGCCTTGAGTGCCGAAGCCCGTCTGGACCAGTGTCCTAGAGCCTTCTCCTCTGTAAAGGGGCGATTGTCCAGTTTTTCGAGCGCGGTTACGAGCACTGTTCTTGGCACTTTGTAGCTGGGACAGTCACAAAGGAGGTGCTGAATCGTCTCCTCGCAGTCGCAGGTTCCGCAAGTAGGGCTGTCGGCCATTCCAATACGGAATGAATAGGAGTTCGTGAAAGCGACGCCGAGCCACAGGCGGCACAGAAGTGTTGCTTCCGCTCGTGGTAACCCTGGTGGTAGCCGGAGTTGCAGACATGGATCCAGTCTGTGGAGACGTTCGTTCGTGAACTCACTGGTGTTCCACAGATTCTGCGTAAGCTCGCGGGCGAGAGAGCGAAGACTTGTGGCTGCGTCTGTTTGTGACAGTGGTAGTGGTACAACGCGGGCACCGTCGTGGGCCGATCGGGCGGCGTCATCCGCATGATGATTGCCCGCAATTCCGCAATGACCCGGTATCCACTGGTAGATGACGTTGTGCCCTTTGTTGATTGCTTGATGGTGGAGTAGTCGGATGTCTGCCACTAGTTGCATATTTGGTCCGTGGTTGAAAGGGGACATCAGACACTGGAGAGCTGCCTTCGAGTCACATAAGAGGGACCATGACTGTGACGATTTGTGACTAATAAACTCTAAAGCAGCACGGATAGCTGCGAGTTCTGCAGCCGTCGATGATGTTACGTGAGACGTCTTGAACTTGAGGGTGACAGACTCTGCGGGAATAACCACTGCTCCAGCTGAGCTATTAGAGCAGACAGAACCATCCGTGTAAACGTGGATGCGTTCTTTGTGTTTGTCATGAAGGAATGAAAGCACGGTTTGTTTGAGGGCAAAAGATGACATCTCCGTTTTCTTTTTGATACCGGGAATATGAAGAAGAGCCTGGAGTGGATGAAGGCACCACAGCGGTAGAGATGGTCGTGCTGCAGGCGTGAAGCTTGATGGTAAAGTTCCGTGGTTGGCGGCAATAATCCTGCTAAACGCTGAACGAGGTCGAGTGGCAGGAAGGGAGGCGAGATGATGCGATGGAAGTCGCGCGAAGTGTCTGATATGCATCCTTAAAGCGTCGACTTGAAGATACGTATCGATGGGGTGGTCGTGCGCGATGGCTATTGTTGCTGCCGTGGATGCACATCTGGGAAGTCCAAGGCAAATTCGCAGAGCTTGAGCTTGTACAGACTGGAGGGCACGGAGGTTGGTCTTACAGGTCCCACCCAGTACAGGTAAGCTATAGCGCAGGAAACCGAGGAACAGTGCATTATAGAGTTGGAGCATCGCACTCACAGACGCACCCCACGACTTTCCTGCAAGAAATCTGAGCACGTGAGTCATCATGAGTAATTTCCTTTTTAGGTACGAGACATGAGGACTCCAGGAGAGGTCTCGATCTATTATCACCCCTAGAAAGCGGTGCGTCTTCTCGTAGGCAATCGGATGTCCATTAATTTTGACAACGTACGGTTTCATTGCTTTGCGCGTGAAAGCGACCATAGAGCACTTCTCGGAGCACACCTCCAGGCCTCGCGCTCGAAGATAGCCTGATGTTAGTGTGGCCGCTTTTTGAAGTCTGGCGCGCACCTGGGGACGCGTCGCTCCTGATGACCAAATGCATATATCGTCTGCATAGATCGACACATGGACGGACTGCGGAAGGATGTGAACCAGGTCGATGAGCACGAGGTTAAATAGAGTGGGGCTCAAGACTCCACCTTGTGGTACGCCACGGCAGGTGTTGTGTTGTGATGACGCACCATCCTCTGTTTGCACAAAGAAAGACCTGTCCTTCAAGAAGCTGAGTATCCACCGAAAAACAAGGCCGCCTAGGCCGACATTGCCCAGAGCGTCTAGGATGGCTCGATGGGTTACGTTATCATAAGCGCCTTTAACATCCAGGAACATTGCCGCTGACAGCCTCCTTAGGCTTTTTTCGTGCTGAACAGACGTGACAATGTCGATGACGTTGTCTATAGAAGAGCGTCCGCGTCGAAAGCCTGCCATAGCGTCAGGGTATAACCGGTAGTGTTCTAGATACCACTCTAGCCGCGTCAGCACCATCCTCTCCATCACCTTTCCGAGACAACTGGCCAGAGCAATGGGACGATAAGACGCCACGTCTAGGGGTGATTTACCTGGTTTGAGCAGAGGCACAAGGCGGCTGGACTTCCATGCAGCAGGAACCAGTCCTTCACGCCATGAATTATTGTACACGCCTAGAAGAGCATGCCGGGCTGTTTGACCGAGGTGTCCGAGAGCTGCGTATGTCACCCCGTCAGGCCCAGGCGATGAGGAACGTCTGCACGCTGCCAACGCCGCCTGCAATTCCTCGATGGTAAACGGATTGTCCATACGTGAATCCCGCGAGATTGGAACATCACCGGGATCACGTGTAACGAACGATGGTGGCAGACCAGCAACCTTGACACAGAAGTCCTCCGCTACGTCGATCTCTCTGCGACCTTGGTAGAGAGCCAGACATTTGAAGGGGTGGCGTTGTTGCGGTGACGTTCGAAGACCACGCACCGTTCTCCAGATATGTGACAGGGGTTTATGCGGATCAAGGGAATCGCAGAAGGTTTTCCATCTGAGAGACTGCAGGGAGTTGATCCGACGCTGGATCTTCTTCTGTATTCGTCTCGCCTCCCTTAGGTCGTAGATGGACTTGGTGCGCCTGTACCTTCGTTCCGCGCGACGGCGGATTGCTCGAAGCCGCTCCAATTCTGCTTCGAAATGAGAAAACATGGGAATAGGCCTAGAAGCTCTGGTGGCTTCTTGAGCAGCGGCGTTAATTAGCTTTTCGATGTTGCCAGGTAGACAGTCCTGAATCTCTTGGCAATTCTTCTCCATGAGCAGCGTGTATTGAGGCCAGTCAATGTGACGAAGAACTGTGGTCGACTGTGTCTTGCGTATGCCGTCAATTTTAACATATGTTGGGACGTGGTCACTACCATGCGTTTCGTTGTCCGTGAACCATTTCACACTGGCGCTGAGGCATCTTGAAACAAAAGTCAAGTCCAGGCAGCTGCTGTATGTCAATCCCCGCAGAAAAGTAGGACTGCCATCATTTAGGCAGCAGAGCTCATGGTCCGACGCGAAGGATAGTAGGCGTCTTCCTCGGCAATCCATCTTTAAGCTTCCCCATAGCGGATGATGCGCATTGAAGTCGCCGGTAATAATCCATGGTCCAGCTGTCGCTGTTAAAATTGCACTTAGTCTCGCGTTGTCAAATCGACTCGAAGGTGAAATGTAGGCACCTACGAGCGTGAGTGCGACGTTCTTGCATTTTATCGTCAAACATACGTACTGATTGTCGTCATCAGGTGCGACTGGGTGTGAAACATACGTCAAATCGCATCTGATATAAACGATGACTTTGCTGCGTTCGCTACAGGTAACAGACATGAAAGCTTCATATCCTGATAGGCGGATGGCGTTGTCAATGTTTGGTTCACAAATGACGATTATTGGAAATTTGTACTTAAAGACAAACGGACGAAAGTCCGAGATGCGGGATTTAATGCCTCTGACATTCCATTGGAAGAGAGACGCTTCCTTGACCTCCTTAATGAACGAGTGTAGAGGAGCAGCCATGGTGCTTCTCAAGACCGGACAGTACTGGATTCAGGGCGTCCAGTATTTGAAGTGCGCCTCGAGCCGCCGGAGTGTGTATGGCGGTCAGTAGTACTCGTAGCGTGTTCATAAGGGCCCTTATCATGGTGACAACTTGTTTGTCGTCGTCTAGGGTGCTACCTGAAGGTGAAGCATGATTCGGTGAGCGTGCTACATCCTGTCGCTCCGCTGGTGGATCTAGCCGTGGCAATGGCGGCCACTCCTCGCTTGAGGCAATGATATTGGAGCCTTTCTGCTGAGAAACCTCATTGCTGCTATTGCTAGTTGTATGCGGAAGTTTCTGGACTGTCAGTGGACGCGGTGCATCCTTAGCAATAGCAGTGGGTTTCCTAGATCTCCGGCGACGTGAACGTCGACGTCGCACCTTAGCGGCAGCCTCCCTGTGCGAGGAACCATCCCTGACCATTTGCCTCAAGACTTTCGCTTCATTTTTCACGTGTGGGCAATTCTTTGAAGTTGCATCGTGAGAGCCCTGACAATTGGCGCACTTTTGGTGTTCTGTACGACAGGCGTCGGAGCTGTGCGACCCAGAGCAACGTGAGCACACGGCAGCATTTGTGCAAACCGCACTAACGTGCCCTATCCTTTGACACTTCCTGCACTGAAGCGGCTTTGGCACAAAAGGTCGTACTATGTGTCTGAAGTGACCGCCCTTGACGTGTGACGGTAGGCTGTCACCTTTAAAGGTTAACTTCACACGCTGCGAGTTCCCCAGGCGACGGGCATGCAATATGGCAATTCCCTCTGTCGCCGGCTTGATGAGTATGTGCAGGTCAGCATCGCTTATCGAATTATCTACGTCATATACAACGCCGGCCGTAGAGTCGTGATCGTCTTGTTTATAGCAGCGTACGTTGATGCTATCCAGGACCTTAACATTGCTCAGAATGTCTAGCGCGCTGCGGTTTGCGACATCTATAGCAAGGATGTTCTTTCGGGCGTTGATCCTTACATCTTTGATCTGACCCGGAACAAGTGCCTCGAGCGACACAGATGTGGCCTGGCGGTTGATCCGGTTTAGATTGTCGTTAGCAGCCACAGGCACAAATAAAATTGTGAGGTCTGATGGCTTTCGCGTAGGGATCACAGTTGCCTTACTTGTGGACGGAGATGTCCTGACGAGCCGTCTCTTTGCTTTGTTCTTCACTACGGGCACGAAGTCACTATCATCCGAGGTTTCATCACTGGTTGCTGAGTAGATCACAGTGTCCTCGCTGTCGGTGTCACTCGGGTGACTAGACCGCTTTCTCGGAGCGGCCGCTGTTGACGTAGAAGGACCAGGGGCCCCTCCAGGTGACTCCACGTCCATCGCCGTAGTTAAGGGAGCGGCGTCTCCCACAAGGTAGCTTCAAATTCGCAGAGACAAAAAAGCAGCGTTCCACACAGTGGACACTTCGTCGTCGTCGAAGTCCAGCAATGTGCTCGCCATGGCGCACGGTGTGCGGGCAGCCGCGATAGCTGTGACACCCACCGATCAGAAATTCGGAATCGCCACACATATACACGCTTCTTATGGCGCCCAGTGGCGTGTTTTTCAGAATGTCAGGCCTTATCTTGAATAGGTAGAACCATATTTCCCGTAGCGTAAGGAATAAAGGCAACAAAATGTGGCGATGGCTGGCTTGCAGCGGCAGCGGAACTTCGGCCAAGGCGAAGCAGGCGTAGTGCTTGCTTGCTCGCGTAATCAAATACGGCCATACCCCGCACACAACTTTCATACTCAGCCAGCTCACAATTATAAATTATTCAGTTGTACGCCCAAGCAAGCATTTACGGGATCCGCGCTGCCCTTCTTCTACGCGTGCTAATATCGACACAGCAGTTACTCGTACTTGTGGTCAGCGCGAAAGCGACGAGAACAGCTACTTAAATGGTTGTATAATCAAATACGCTCACTAGCAAAGCGGCAGATTGGCCGCGGAGGCGTCGGCCTCTATTGCGGTTCATGTAGCGCAAACCATCGAATACTGCGCGTCGTGCCACCACGTCTCCAGCCGCCGCGCAATTGTTATTTGTCGTGAGGGATTATTCGCTGCATGAGGCTTTGATGTACGTATGTAGTGTTGATGGCGCGTGGTGATCAATACGGCCAAGATAGATAGGGAGGGGGAGGCAGGTGCATGCCCCCCCATTTTTTTTTACTTTGATACGCCAGTAGTTAAAGTTAATACATCGTTCAGGTAGACGATCTATCTGTAGCATGTGTAAAAAGATAATCACTATATATAAGCGCACTCTATCTTACCTGGATGTGCACTCGAGGGAGTACACAGCCAGGTAACATAGAGTGCCCACACAGGTAACATAGTGCTCATATATATATATATATATATATATATATATATATATATATATATATATATATATATATATATATATATATATATATATATATATATATATATATATATACATATATAAATTAAGTAGATTATTTCCCAAACTGGAGGCGAAGCGGAGCATCTGAAAGGCGCCTGCCATGAGAACCGTCTTAAACACTCAATCAACTATATTTGATAGCCTAGCTGGCGCACAACTCTCATGAAATTCTTGCATATCAGGTTAAATACTGCAGATTTCTACATATGGCTTGCTACTGGAGAATAGCAGTTTGAAAAAGTAAGAAATACTTTATATATTAAGAGAATGCATGGCATAAATCATTATATACACCATCCTATTTCATGGCATGCTCGATTTTCCGCACAATATAGCCACAATTAGTGCCGGTCGGCATGTCTAGTGCGAGGGGTGCAAGCAGTGCCTTTTCCTTGAATCTGCCAGTGACTAACATACAGTACAGATAGCTCTAACTGTACTATTCGCAAAAGATGCTTACTGCGCACATTCTGTTACCTACATGTGCACTCAAGTGCACATGTAGGTAACATATATAGAGTACATGCACCATATATAGATTATTGCTCTATGTTACCTACATGTGCACTCAAGTGCACATGTAGGTAACATATAAAGAGTGCATGCACCATATATAGATTAATGCTCTATGTTACCTACGTGTGCACTGAAGTGCACACCTAGGTAACATCCCGCCGTAAACACAAAGGGCACATACTACAATAAATATAATAAGGGTTGTTTTCTTGGGGCAAAGGAAAGGATAAGTCAAGATTTAGTACTTACAATAACTCTGCAGAGTATCAACGGCTGTCACAAAGTACAGATATATCTTCCTCTATTATATGTACAGACAGTTGTTATGTGCACTCTATGTCACCTACATGTGCACTCAAGTGTACACTCAGGTAACACATAGTACACACCCAGTTAACATCCTGCCGTAAACATAAAGGACACATCCTAGAGGCATAATAAAGGTCACTTCCTCGAGGTATACGTTAGGATAAGTAAACATGTTGTACACACAAATTTGGCGTCCCGGAGGTCACACAAAGGACAAGGAATCATAAAGGTCACATAGGCCACAAGAAGGAAACATAAAGGAAACATAAAGGTAATGACCATTTTCATAGGGGTTGATTCCGCAGCAGCGCTATATTTACTATTGAAATCTAAGTTAAACTTCGCTGTTTTAAGTGCAAGAGCCACGATCTGATTATGACACATGCCGTAGCGGGGGACTCCGGAATAACCTTGGCCACATGGGGTCCGTTAATGTGCACCAAATGCGCAGTACACGGTCGTTTTTTTTTTTCGGCCACATCGAAATGCAATCGGGATTTGAACCCGCACCGTCGTGTGCACCACGATAGCCGCTAAGCCACCATGGCAGGTGGGGACACTATAAGAGCCGGCCAAAATTAAAGTACAAAATAGGTACACGATATACTGCATACTCATTTACATCCTTAGAGGAAGGCATCAGTGCATCATGATTGAGGTTCTAGCTGCTTTGAAATAGTTCCACGCTTGCATGTGATGCGATAAAGATTAGATACGATGAAAACCAATTACTTTCAGAAATCAAGAAAAGCTTCCCATTATTCCGTTTACAAGCAAATGTCACCAACATTTGAGATCGTCTCTATTCCTGATTACATGAGCTCACGCTGCAGAATAAAACAAAAATGCTTCCTGTAAAACGCGGTGCTCCGTTTTATTTCCACCATGCCATACACCACCTTACATGCGTTAAAACACGCCCCAAGATGGTATTCGTGTGCCTGTAGTTGCGCAGTAATACGCGGCGCTGAGAAACAGCACATGGTAGTATTATGTAGTAAGATGCTGCAAGTGGCTGAACACAGATAACCGGCCGAATAAAACTGCACTAAGCGAAGCAAAGCTGGAGGCAAAAGTGAACACCAATTTAAAACTTAAAACGAAGGTTACCTGAATTTAATTGTGGTTCTCGGCAGTTGCCGGCAGCACAGGGAAAGGTGAAGCAATGGCATGTGCATCGTGAAATATTGAGCGCATCAGTTTTGTCTATCGTCAATAGAGTGGGCGCGGGACCATCACTGTCAACATGTCTCACACTCCGCGCTTTTGCGCATTACAGGTGTTCCTGCCGCTTTTCCTGCTGTCAACCACAGCCTTGCTCCCTGGTGAACCCGAATGCCCTTCCAGCCCGATACCACTGACGCCGCCCTGCTATCAACCGCACTACCCCTACCGTACTGCTCCGCTCGTCATCTCCGCCTTCTGCGCATCATCCAAGTCTACGATGACGTCACCAACCACAGTCGATATAAGAAGGCACCAGTGCGACAGTTTCTTCAGTGGGCGCGGGACCATCACTGTCAACATGTCTAACACTCCGCGCTTTTGCGCATTACAGGTGTGTAACGCTTTTTCCATGTATGCCAGAAGGAGCCACGACCGTTTCCTATTATTGTTCCCGCGCCCACGAGTGCTCCGTGATATTGCTGTTGATTGTTTTTCAATGGGTGTTTTATTACTATGCTCTGGAGATATCGAGTCGAACCCAGGTCCCCCGACTCGTTCTCAGTCCCTGGCTGAACTGCAGTCCTTGCCTGACGAGCCAGGCGAACAGATGAAAGTCATATTTCATATTCTAAAAGATCTTCAGGCTCGATCCGTGCAAGCTGCAAAAAGCCAGTCCGATATGGTCACTGACATTAAAGCCATCAAAGCCAGTCAAAAAAATATCGAAATCAAAATTGGCGCCATCGAAAAAAGGCTAGATGACCTAGAAGATAAAACGGACTCACTTGACCAAATTGATCACGAAATAGCCACCATCCAGACCTCGGTACAGTCACTGTCAATCAATTCTGCTTCTTTGCAATCACGGCAGACCGAACTTGAAGATCAATCGCGACGCTGCAACCTCATTTTTTATGGATTAGATGACCACCGGGAATCGTGGGCTGAGTCGGAAGAAAAAATTAAAGTAGTTTTGGCTGACGCACTTGACATCCTTCCGGTTTCAGCCATTGAACGCGCTCATCGCCTAGGTCAATATTCGCCAGGAAAACAACGTCCGATCATTGTAAAATTTACTAACTTTAAGATAAAAGAGATAGTCCTCTCTGCCCGGAAAAAGCTGAAGGACAAAAACGTCACAGTTAATGAAGATTATTCACCTGCTACACGTCACGCTCGAAAGAAATTAACCGAGTTTGCCAAAAGTGCATCCGACGGAGGTCCGTATCAGCTCCGATATAACAAATTACTAATGAATAAGAAATACTACATGTACGATCCCGAATCTAACTGCGTTAACGAGCATACGAAGCAACCGCTATCACATGATAGTCATCCTACTAACTCTGTTAAACCGCACGTGCAGAAACCACCCTCAGCTGATAATCCCGCCAGTTCGGCTCACGGCAGTCCGTAGGGACGCGCGAGGGGATGTGGACGCTCTTTTTCGCAGATATCCGTTCTTTTTACTAACATCCGCAGTATCATCAGCAAACGTGACTGCCTTAACTCCGCCATCGACACCTGCAGCGCTGACATCATAGTATTAACTGAAACCTGGTTACGTCCTGAAATTCGAGACCACGAACTTTTTCTTATTGCAAATAATTTCTCTGTCTATCGCTGCGATCGCATTGGGCGACAAGGAGGAGGCGTACTGCTCGCTATCACGAAAAATTGCGCTTCACAGTGCATCCACGTCAACTCCCCGTTAGAAACTGTCTGGGCATGCGTCGCCCCGAATCATAAAAAAATTATTATTGGGGTCTGTTATCGGCCCCCTACCTATACACAGAACTTCGTAAATGAATTACACGATGTTGTTAACATCGTTTCATCCCGTTACCCAAACTGCCCATTACTTTTGCTTGGTGATTTTAATATGCCAAACATAACCTGGTCTAACACTGTCCCCACGATACACCCACCTTCCACGCTAGCTAAAGAATTTTTAGAAATGTGCTCCGTTTTTTCTCTCGAACAGCTTGTAACTGAACCGACTAGAACCACAGACTCTGCTGCGAATACACTTGACCTTGTTCTCGCTTCACAGCCCGACCTAGTTTCCAACATCACTCACGTTCCAGGAATGAGCGACCACTCTTTACTCTTTTTTCACTTAAATCTCACACAACCTAAACACACCAAAAGCACTGTAACCATCCGTAATTACAATAAAGCAGACTTTGACGCGATTAATAGAGAATTATGTTCATTCCTTGATGTTTTCCTCCAAGATTTCGACAGCCGCACAGTAGAAACTAACTGGGCAATCTTCGCAGAAAAAATCACTTACCTAACCAACAAGTACATTCCCATTCGCATCGTAACTAGCAAGTCAGACGCTCCCTGGTATAATGTTCATATAAGACGGTTATCAAATAAAAAGAGTCGATTGTACAGGTCGGCAAAGTTTTCCTCGAGTGAAGCTCGTTGGAGCGCCTACCGATTGGCTTCAAGCGAATATGTATCAGCGCTAAGAAACGCCAGAAACAATTTTTTATGTCACACACTGCCATCCATGTTAACAAATGATACCAAGAAATTCTGGCGCGTTATTAATCAAAAAGATGATGACACCATAACTCTTGTAGATAACTCGGGGAATGCCATACCCTGTGATCATATCGCATCCGTCCTCAATGAAACATTTATCCAAAACTTTTCTGTAACCTGTAATGTTTCCCCACCCACTGCACCTTGTTATGATTACCAGGCTATGTTTCCAATTACAATTGAACCCTGTGGCATTGAAACCGTGATTAAATCGTTGCGTCTGTCCTCTGCTCCTGGCCATGACCTAATTTCCGTGAAATTTTTGCACAGCACTGTTGTTTATTCATCTATTTTACTAGCAAAACTTTTTCAACAGTCACTTGACACAGGATACCTGCCCCTTGATTGGAAAGTCGGTAAGGTGATTCCACTTTATAAATCAGGTGACAAGCATTCTCCTCTCAATTATCGGCCTATTTCACTAACCAGTATCCCATGCAAAATACTAGAACACATCCTATATTCACAGCTTGCTAACTTTCTTGAGTCCAATTCATTTTTTTCAAGTTCACAGCATGGCTTTCGAAAAACATATTCTTGTGAAACGCAGCTGGCTTCTTTCATACATAAGCTACACCTAATTCTTGATACTTGTTCAATGGCGGATTGCATTTTCCTAGACTACTCCAAAGCTTTCGATAAAGTGTCTCACAAACTGCTACTTCACAAACTACAGCTCATGAACATTGACCCCAAACTTCTTGCTTGGATTGAGTGTTTCCTTAAAAACCGTTCGCAATACGTGTCAGCTAATAATCTTAACTCCCACTCAAACCCTGTCCATTCCGGCGTCCCACAAGGCTCTGTCCTCGGGCCTCTTCTTTTTCTAATCTACATCAACGACTTGCCTTGTTCTGTTTCCTCTCATATCCATTTATTTGCGGATGACTGCGTAATCTTCAGAGAAATAACAAGCAGTGACGATGTAACCGCTCTTCAGACTGACCTGAACGCTATTTCATTGTGGTGTAAAACATGGCTAATGGAACTTAACATCACAAAATGTAAATCTCTTCGTGTATCAAGAACTTGCAACAGTATCCCCACTTATTCCTTGGATCATGTCCTCTTAGAATCGGTAAGCTCATACAAGTACCTTGGTGTACGCATCACTTCCACTCTCACTTGGTCTGCACATATCACATTCATAATTAACAATGCTAATCGTATGCTCGGTTACATCCGCCGCAACTTTTCTAAAGCGCCATCATCCCTCAAACTACTGTTGTACAAAACATTAATACGTCCGAAACTAGAGTACGCCGCATCCATCTGGGACCCTCATCATGAAAACCTAATACATTCACTAGAAATGGTCCAAAATATCTCGGTTCGCTTCATTCTTTCCAACTATAACAGGACCGCTAGCATATCTTCAATGAAATCAAGCCTTAATCTACCATCCCTAGCCTCACGTCGCAAAGCGTTTCGTATCTGTCTGTTCCATAAGATGTTTCATCATCCACACCTGCGTAGCGAATTAATCCCTCCCCCACGTCACCTATCATCTCGATTAGATCATGCCTACAAGGTCGGTGTTCCATTTTGTAGAACTAACGCTTTCTTCCAGTCATTTATACCTCGTACAGCAGCAGAGTGGAATCACCTTCCCGCACTGACAGCCACCATCAAAGATTACCAGCTTTTCAAGAACGCCTTAGCTAATATTGTATGAGTAGACACACTTGTTAACTTTTATTGCAATACTCCTATTCCTTGTATCACATTTCTTATTTTTCTTGTTTTGTATGCCTGTAACCACTCCCCTCTCCAATGCCAATGGCCCTGAGGGTACATGAAATAAATAAATAAATAAATAGCCATTGCGCGGCGCTCACGCTTTATCACGTCTGTACTTTTTCCAGTTGCCCGACCGCTATGCGAGCCTCCAAATAGTGGCAGCCCAGACCCATTTCGGACCGGAAACCTAAATGCTTCCTCTTTACCTTAGCGCTGGTTTAAGAAAGCGGAAATATCCTCTTTAAACAAAAAGATGCCGAGTTGCGGAACAGCGTGTGCTGCTTAAAAGCTAGGAGCGCTGTCTTAGCCAGGCTATAGCGAAGGCGCTATTTTAGAGGGTGACACATTACTGGGTGCCGGGTGATAATAAAACTTGAGTAAAGAGGCGGCCCGACAACGACATAAATTCTCGTTTTGGGTCGTCTATGACGACAGCGGTCGTTGTCGGCATAACGGCATGGACGAACGTATCGACGGGACAGACGAGGCATTGAACTGCTTGCGCAGCAAAGCGCTCGTGAGGTGCCTGGCGATGACCACAAATTGACACGAAAATCCGGGATAGAGCATGCACATTCCAATCTAACTCGTTATCTTTATTCTTAATATCCGTGTTTAGTCAATAAATTTACAGCAAAGATCACGGCGGAAATGGGTATTTTCTCTACTTCAAGGAGATGCCAGCCTTCACCGTCGAAACGTACGTGGCATCTAACAAAAATAACTTGACGTTTTTAACATGTATCACTTAGTAAAAAGAACCAACCTGAAAAACAAGCACGTTCCTGAAAAGTGATACGGATCTCGAAAGGTGAAACTTTTTAGCAACATCGAACATGCCATGAGAGATCAAGAGCTATAATGTGTCGCGATTCATCAAATTCGAAGCGCGGCTCGGCATTCGCACCAACCTCCGATTTATCGGTGACCAAGCCATTGCGCTAGAAAAATATAGGAATCTAAGAGTCGAAAGAAAAGTCGACAATCACAGAGGCACTTGTTATTTATAACCAAAAATGAAGCAGAAACATTCAAACAAACAACTCTAATAAGACGACAACCAAGGCGATAGAAATTGCGAGCACACGACACGGCACCGGTGCGACCAGCTGGGAGCCAGGAATTACCAAACCCTGCTGGCATCTAGTGTGCGAGGGAAAGATAAGTGAACTTAACGGCGTCATCAGGAATGCAGGCCTGCAAAAAAAAAATATAATGATAGTGCAGGACACCAGAAAGACAAAACAGTCAAAGCCAAAAATCGATTTCACTGCTTCCCAGGGCTGGGTGCACGAAAATATAGTCCGGTCTTGATGTTCTTTCTCGTAAAGTTTTCTTTTGTTTTACTCGTACGATATTGTTGAGCGCGGGCGCAGCGGGAAAGCACGCATCGTGTCGTCACCGGGACAGGTCACCGCGCAGGCGTGGTCACAAGGCCAATACCTCGCTGGCTCGTCCGACGTTGGTCAAACGATGCGAACGCTCACGTCGTGCTTCGTAATTGGGGCGGACGACGGGGGTGTGTCCCCGCGGTGTGGCCCTTCTCGAAGCGCAACATTGTGTCTCCGAGCTAAGTGCCCAGCTTACGCGCAGCGCACGGGTGATGTCACCTTCGCTAAACCAATAGGCTGTTCTGCCGCGAACCATCGTTTGGCCTCCCTACCAGCCGAGAGACCTCCAGCGACCTTTTCAAGTGTGATTAGCGCCCATCAGGAGTGCTTACCGTCATCTTATACGACGGCGGCGAAGCCTTCATCTCCTCTGTGGTGCCTGCGACAGCCTCACGTGAATTTTGCTATTCCTGAAATTACAAAAAAAAAAAATCCAATCATTCATCACCGGCTGTGAAGCAACTTAGGTTCATATTACTGCACCAGATGTATCATGACCCCATACATATATCTACCGATAGTTCGACCTCACCACAACCGCTTTCGTCGTTACAGCTAAGTACGTTACAGTCAAATTCAAATTGTCACGCATGACTACTTCTACGTCGGCAGAACTTGCAGCTCTCCATGCACCTATGGCGCACGACACCGAAGAGCAAACAGATAAATGGGTCGTATCTTGTGATTCTAAGGCAGCCCTTCACATTATCAAGTCTGCATTACATCACAGAATTTATGAACAGATGACATCTGACATCAGAGAAGTGCACCACCATACTCTGGAAAGAGGGCACAACATTATCTTTCAATGGATTCCTGCTCACTGTAGCATCGTCGGCAACAACCTAGCTGACAAGGCTGCCCGGTCTGCCCACGAAGATATCCAGACGCGTCCAACACCTTTGGCGAGGTCGGACGCATCCATGGAACTTCGCCTACTTGAGCGCAAGAAGTCACAATATCTCTGGAGTTCAAGTGCCTTCAACTGCCGATTACATAAACTGGACCCCACGCTATAGGGCTTTAACTGTCATCTAGCGTTTCCCGCAGCGAAACAACCTGGCTGTGCCGCTTGTGGCTGGGAGTTGCGTTCACTAACTCATACTCCTATCGTTTGGGAATGGCCGAGAGCCCGATGTGCGACTCCTGTGGGTGCGAGGAAACCATCGAGAACGTATTGTGGACCTGCCCTCGCTACAATGTACAACGCCTCTCTCTGCGCGTAACTTTTTATCGACTGGACTCAAGAGCGTTCACTGAGTCAAATATACTCGGACCGTGGCCACACCCGTCACTGGCACGAAAAGCGATTCGTGCACTGGTCCAATGCTTGAAGTGCACCGGCCTAAGAGACCGTTTATAGTGTCCCTGTGTATAGTGTCCCTCCCACACGCACTCAGTGCTTAATCTCTCCCATTTTTTCCTCTTTCTGTTCCCCTTTGCCCCACACCAAGTGTAGGGTAGAAAACCGGGTGCTCTTCTGGTTGACCTCCCTGCCTTCCCTGTCTTTGTTTTCCCTCTCGCTCTCCCCCGCAAAGTGAGTTAACATGACGTTCAAGCGCTCGGACTTAGACATTTCTACGATAACTATACAGGTACCAGCGGATGTTTCCTCAAGTCCAGTAGAAGCATCCTCTAGAAACGAGTCATCTGTTCTCCGGCTTATTTCCACAACTTCAATACCTATCAATGAAATTAATCGACTGTGCACTTTAGGTACCGCCTGTAAAGCAACACAGTGTGAAGCGTGTTTCCCTTCTGCAGTCACGCTGATGGCCCAACGATAAAGTTATTTGGCCTGCTCTTCGAACATACTGGCTCTACTCACTGAACGCGTACACTGAACGCGTAACGCGTAACATGTAGTCATTGTAAGGTAATATAAGCTTCCCTTTTAAAAGATGTCGCTTACTGATCGGCACTGGTTATCTCTGTAAAGGCTGACCTAACGCGTACATGACGTAGGACTAATTGCAGTGGCAGGTTGTGCTGCGCTAATTCGTTCAGGAGGTTCGATACCAGTCTGGAATTTATGTGCGGCAGCGCAGCCCTAGCAAGACCGTCATTACAAGAGGTCAATTTATGGAATTTTTGGGATTTATGAAATTGATGGAATGCGCCACCAAGCGGTGTATGGTAAGGAAAACTACAGACAAAGTAAGCCTGCATAATAAAGATCAACGTCAGCGATCGCATGAAAACCGCAGGAATAACGTCACGCATGGCTCTCGCCCCTGCATCGGACCTTTATCGCTCAGTAATGAAACCCAGCCATGATGCTTCTGTCTTAAACGCCAACCTTGGCTCATCCGCATGCGTCTTTTCACAAGTGTCATTTTCGTCAGTGACAGCCTGTCGACTTGCTTGCATTTCTTTATGCGAAGATTTAAAAATCAATCAAATTCTTGTTTTAATGCCCAAATCACGATCTGATCAACAGGTACGACGGAGTGGGTGAATATAGAATAATTTTGACTCCTTGGGGTTTTTTAACCTGCCCCTAAATATAGGTACACAAGAGTTTTACCATTTCTCCTCCACAAAAACGCGGCCGCCGCAGTCGGGTTTGAACCTACAACCCCGAAATCTGCAGCGCAATGCCATAGGCACTGCGCTATTGCGGTGCGCAAGTGTAACTTTAATTTGATCCCTGCCCCTTGTTTGGCGTGTCGTTATTATTGTCTGAGCAGTCGATTTAAACCTTATGAAATGAAAAAAAAAACCTAATGCTTCCAATGGTGGTTTTGAATGCACGTTTCAAGCGCAGCAGCGCGATGTTCTGTCCATTCGATTACAACCACACTTAAGTTTAATACGCGAAAAAATAAAACTGGCAATATCCTACTATGGCAATAGCATCTGCACGCGCTCCCTCAAAAAGTCAGGTAAACACACATGAGAACAGCAAGTGGTATCCAGTCAGGCGGAAGTGTGCGCGCACCATGCACTCTGTTTACATAGGGTGCAGATCCATGAAAAAAAAAAATGCTGCAGTAACTCGCTAGTGGGACTTGTCTGATAATGCGGACACATTGTTTACAGCCGCTCACTGTGCATTTATGCAACGAATGATTGAGTGCTCGAGCTACGCACACCGAGGCTCGCTGTGTCGAGGATGACGCAATGTGCGGCAAGTATTGCAGTGACCTGTCGCAATGACCTAACTGGTTAGCCTAATAGCCATAAATATTAAGGTTAACATTAATTAATCTTGACGACGAGATTGAGTCGTATCTAAATAATTTTGTTTACCTACACCATTCTTATTTACCATGAATTAAGCATCATGGCGGTTAATTACATCGTAATTAATCTATATTAAGCTTCCCTACCATTCATTATTTCTAAGTTGCCTTACTTAGGCTTCAGTAATGTTATCGTAATCATTCATAGGGGGGACACGGTTTTCGCATGAGAAAAAATGGCCAATAATTCGATTTGCTGAAAATAATATTTGCAATTTCTATCACTTGTTTTCTGCCTGATTCCGAAATATCTTAACTGAAAACCACTAAAAGGAAGCTCTAGCTCGGGCGCTCCTATCTAAATACATGTAAATGGAGAATTCGTTTTTCTCGGCAACCGCTGCACCAAATTTGACGAGGTTTGTTGCATTTTAAAAGTAAAACATAAAATCTAGTGACGGGTACTTCTGAATTTTCAATTGAGGTCATCAAGGTTTTACTAAAAAATGGGCAAATATCGCACATTTAAAAAAAGAACACTATCAAGTTTACAACTCTAACTCAGTAATGAAGAAATCATGCCACAGTTCTGTGAATTGCATATAATAGTGCATCTAAAGCTGACAAAAATTGACATGTCAAACATGATTCTCAAAACTAAGAAATATGAAAATACAGCTTTAAAAAATTAAATTATAGAGTTTTACGTGCCAAAACCACTTTCTGATTATGAGGCACGCCGTAGCGGGGGACTCCGGAAATATTGACAACCTGGGGTTCTTTAACGTGCACCTAAATCTAAGTACACGGGTGTTTTCGCATTTCGCTCCCATCGAAATGGGGCCGCCGTTGCCGGGATTCGATCCCTTGACCTCGTGCTCAGCAGCCCAACACCATAGTCACTCAATAAGCACGGCGGGTGAAAATAAAGCTTTTGCAGGACCCTTGTGTACAACGTAACGAATTCACGTGAGACGTAAGTTGACATATCGAATCTGTCCGCTTTCAATGGTCTAACGTATGCCGTTTACAGAACCGCAATTCCGTTTTTGATGCAGAGCTATTAACTTGTAAATTCGGTTCTTCAATTTTTTTCAATTTCGAAAATCTTGTTAACAAAATTTAGGCCCTCAATCGAAATTCCGCTTCCAACAGTCACTACAATTTAACTTTCTTTCTTAAATGAAACAAATTTCGTTAAAATCGTTCAAGCGGTTATCTCAGAAAAGCATTTTTGCGTTTTACGTGTATTAGAATAAGTTGCGTCGGAGTTGGGCCCGAGCTAAAGCTCCCTCTTAAGAAGTGCTCCAAAAATGTTGTTGAATCAGCCAAGGTAGCAAAGGCGTTCGCGGAAACCACGGAAGAACAGTATTTTTCTCGCCACACTATCTCCAAAACGGCAAAGCAGGGCGCCGCCATATCAGTCTCGTCGGAAAGCGCATTTCCCCGGCTTCAAACTTACTTTTAATCAATTTCCTCCGCACAGAAATAAGCGCACATAAAGCAAATAATTCAAGGACGCTGCGGAGTCTTCGATTGACCACGCCCGCCACGTGACTCCAGCGCGTTTCCTCATTGGTCGGACACTTGATCTGTATGTGCGTCGTCTTTTCTTTGCATCTCGCGAGCTCTCAACATCTCGACAGCTTGATGTGATCTCGACCAGTGTCAAAACGGGCGCGACGCGGTAATCGCAGAAGTGCGGCCAATCCCTCCTTTGCTGGACGTCTCAGACCCCACGGTTAAGCATTCCGAGAAGCGGCGACGCAAACTTCGCGATCGAGCACTTCGCGCGCGGAATCCTCGGAGTCGCGGCTAAGCATTTCAAGCGTCGGCGCCTTGGTTTCGGCGATCAGGAACACCGCGCACGAACTTCTCAAACCGACCGCTAAACACTTCTCACATCGGCGCTTCGGACTTCGCGGCTAAGCACATATACTGCACCGGAGTCGGGGTTTTATTTGATTTTATTTATTAATATATTTTTTTTGTGTCTCTCAAAAACCAGGGGTTGCGGGACATGATATGCTCGCACTGAACCGTCAAATTGCTAGACAGGCGTTAGGAGAAACCAAGACATATGCTTGTTTGACGGTCTGGATGCGTTGATGAAGACTACAAGGACTACTGATCGCCGCTCTAAGGATTTGTTAGGGAACGTTGTGTCTTTCTTACAACACAATAATTTACGACTGCTTACATCAGACAAGGAAGCAGGCTTCGTGGGGCTGACTGAGGAAGTATTACACAAGTGGATGGAGGAGGCGATCACCAAGGCTTTCACGGAAGTAAAATCCAGCGCCACTAGAGTGAAGTGCAAGGCGGTTACGTTGGGCAAAGACTTGCAGCTAGACAGGTTAGCGAATGCTGTTGTGAATACTAGGTGCAGTGCCCTGTCTGTGTTTTTTACGGCCAAAACCCATAAACCAAATATTCCTTTTAGGTCTCTTATAAGTGAAAATGGTTTTAGGCTGCTTGTTCAGAGCAAGTACCTTCAGAAACACTTAAATACCTGCAGATTCGTGACCCCTTTAGAACTAACAACTCAAATCAAGTACGGAGTTTCGTCGAGAACAATGGTTCAATCGGCTATATGTTCTCTGTATAACATACAGTATTTGTTGTATTCTGTGCTCCACGATGTATTGTTTATTGCTGTGAGAGATGCCATTGAAGAGAGCGGGGTTGTAGAGATCCAGAACTCAAGTGGTCTGACATTGACATGACTTTTACCTTAATGTTACCTTTATCTCTTTCGAGAACAGATTTTATCGTCAAAGACAAGGGATCTGTATTGGATCCTGCGTAGCACCGATTCGTTGTGATGTGTTTTTAGCTTTTTGGACCACACCCTTGAACAGAGCTTTAGTGGGACGGGTGTTGTAAAGGTGTTCAGGTATGTCGATGATAATCTGATTATTCTTAGGAAACTACAAGTTTTGACGCACAATAACTCGGTCGGTAGCATTATTGACACCTTTCAAAGTAATAGGAGGCGTTCAGCGTTTACGCACGAACTGCCATCTCAGCGTTTGTTGCAGTTTTTAGGTAGTAACATTACTTCAGAGGATGGTTATGCGTGTTGGGGTACTGCTCCGCCGGCACAGAGGGCACCTTTACCGTACCTGTCGGCACATTCGAAAACAGTGAAGAGAGCCACCACATACAAATACCTGGGGTCTGCCCGCATGAAGTCGTGCCCGCATGCAGTGCAGTACAGCTTTATTAGAGCTATTAGGGGAGGTGGGACAAATTTGGCTGATCATTGCGCCAACTGCACAGCGTGGGAACCGCGACTGAGTGGCATAAGAATCCCAGGCAAATGTCGCGATAATTCTGCGCATGAACTACTGTAAGCCTTTTATATCAGTACAGAGGGAGATATATGTGTGAGCGATATGTCTGTGAAGCTCTCCAGGGCAGGAATTGAGTTTCTTGAACGTGTGTTGTAGTTTTAATGATTTGGGTTAGTTCTGGCTTTTCATTGTTGTTAAGCACTGCGCATGTCATCCTTTCCGCATCTATTTCCTGGCGTGGCTGCAAATAAAATAAATGTGAGTTAGTGCCTGTCCTGTGACTTTCTCGGCTGTTCATGTGTGTTTTCCTCTGCACTTCTTCCAGTCGATGTACAATATGCGTAGGATCATCAAAATTCGGACTGCTGTAGTTTTGTCTGGTCCATCATCATCACCGTCGTCGTCATCATCATCATCATCATCAGGCTATTTTATGTCCACTGCAGGACGAATTAAGACCTCTCCCTCGGACCTCTAATTACCCCTCTCCTGCGCCAACCGACTTCAACTAGCACCCGCGAATTTTCTCATGTCAATGCCCCACCGAGTCTTCTACCGTACTCGACTACGCGTGCCTTCTCTAGGCACCCATTCTGTAGCCCTAATTGTACACCGGTTATCTAACCTGCGCATTACATGGCCTGCACAGACAGACAGACAGACAGACAGACAGACAGACAGACAGACAGACAGACAGACAGACAGACAGACAGACAGACAGACAGACAGACAGACAGACAGACAGACAGACAGACAGACAGACAGACAGACAGACAGACAGACAGACAGACAGACAGACAGACAGACAGACAGACAGACAGACAGACAGACAGACGGACGGACGGACGGACGGACGGACGGACGGACGGACGGACGGACGGACGGACGGACGGACGGACGGACGGACGGACGGACGGACGGACGGACAGACAGACAGACAGACAGACAGACAGACAGACAGACAGACAGACAGACAGACAGACAGACGGACGGACGGACGGACGGACGGACGGACGGACGGACGGACGGACGGACGGACGGACGGACGGACGGACGGACGGACGGACAACGAGCTTTATTAAAGCGAAAGCTTACTACGCCAGCCAGCGAGCCATTTCGGCTCCTCGCGCCGTATGCCGTATGGGCACGTTGCAAGTGCTAGGCGGTGCCCTGTCTTTTCGACCACTAGCGCCATCTGACGAACAGTTGCGCGAATGCGGTAGGATTACTCACGGCGTCCGCAGCTCACGCTGCGTGTTTGGCGCCCTGTCAAACGGTAGCGATAGCGCGAAACAGCGTGCCGATATGAATTTTCACCGGGTTTCGGGAATTACAACAGTTTCACAGCTTTTTTCGTGAAAAGAATTTAGAGAAAGGAAGTCGTCTATTTGAAGTGGGGCCCGTCTACGACGTGAGGGAAGTGTTGAACTCGCACTGATCGGAAGTGACTGCTATGTGTATTCCTCAAGCGAAAAATAGAGACTTTTTGCTTGTACGCTATTCCGGTAAACGGGAGCGGTTTGGGCGGATTACCGGATGATCCGTAACACCAGCCGCCTGGTGTTGTAGAGCTCAACCAGACAAACGCATAGCTAAAACTGCAGTAACTCGCCATATCCTGCTTCGCCACTCGTGCAAATTTTTGGCATCGGCGTAATTGTGAACACGATTACGCCATTGTCGAAAATTTACGCAAGCAGCTAAGCAGAATATAGTAATTAGCTCTGTGTTTGTGTGGTTGAGCTTTGCGCCACCAGCTGGCGCCACCAATCTGGCCGCTCACTTTGACGCCCCGCTAAACCGGAAAACCGCCCGCGCTTGCCCGAATACCGGACACGCTAAAATTCTCTAATAGAGTGTTCTAGTTGAGCGTCCTTACGGTACGCTCCGCTCCGAGCTGCCCCGCTAAGCCACAGCGGAGCGGCGGGCGATTTTCACGTTTTAGTTGTACGTTTAGCGTAGCGGAGCGAACCTTTCTTAGTTGCAGCGCCCCCTGGCCAAATGCAGGGTAATAAAGAAAATAAAAACACCTTATGATCACTCTTATACAGTAAAACGTATATATCTATATATATAACTATTTCTCCATGAAGTATCTAGACGTGCGCTTGTAATGCGCTACAGGTCCATTTTATCCGATGAAAAATAAAGCGCCGTCTTGGGGAATACCGCGTGTTAGCCAGCGGGCTTGCTTTTTGCATCCAATCCAATCCGTTCTGACGCCAACGCTAGCCAAAGCGCTGCGCGGCACGCTAAGAGAGCTTCTAAGCGGACCGTGTTCCTCGCTGCGCTATCCCGCTTACGGCTAAGCGGACGGCGCATGCGCATTCGCGCTTCCGCTCCGCTTAACTGCTTAGCGCAGCGTAAGCACGCTCAACTAAAGCTCTCTAATAACGCACCAGCAACATGCGTGAAGCTCAGCGTAAGTTACTTCGAAGAACTTATTGCTGGGCGATTTGGTACATATCAGCGAACATTGTTTAACTGCGCGAACAGACGGACCGCAGAGGCAGCATGGGACAAGGAGGGGCGCAGACTTGCAACTAAAGCTTATTCCACAACTTTTTTTTTGTGCCGCTGCCGATATAGCCGAGCCAGAGAGCTACACGAGGCGTACCATATTAGAAAGAAGGAACAAGACTGTGGCAGTGACACCTCAGTTTATATACACAACAGTGACATGAGGTTTATTGACGAGCGTAGCTAGGTCGCGTAAAACTCTTGCTTGGGCTAGTTGGTTGATGCTTGAAGTAGTAAAGGCAAGGCGCAGAAGACCAGGACTCAAGAAGAACACAAACGACAGGACCGGTCCTGTCGTTTGTGTTTTAGAGCGCAGCTCTTTGGCGTCCGTTCCTGGGTTTCGCGTCGGCGTTGTCGTCGGCCTCGTAACCAGCTCCGCCCCCCTTTCATCCCCCCAGCGCTAGCAGCGACCGACTGATACCGCTGGATGCCGCTGACGCCGCTAGAGAGTCAAGATAACGTGACTGCATAGAACACCGTCGCCGCCATGCAGAAAGAGGAGGAAAGGGTCCCCCCCCCCTGGTTCTTAGCGCTGCGGAAGCGAGGGTATCATATTGTTTGTGTCGGCATCGGCGGCGTTGTCCCTGAAACCAACTCCGCAGCTGGGGTTGACTCACTATCGGCGTCAGCGGCATCAGTCAGTCGCTGCTATCTCTTCCCTCCTCCCTTTATCGTGTTGTCCGCTTGCTGCACGCGCTTCTGCCCCCATCGTTTGCCGCTGGGTGTACACGCCGCCCCCCTCCCACCCCTTCCTGCGAGTCTCCGGTTGTCAAAGCGCCGGCTCGAACTTTGAAGTTGGCGAACTGTGCGCCGCAAAGTTGCCCAACGGCTTGCTGGTAGTAGCTGCCTACTTCGCCCCTACCGCACTCACGAAAGACGTCGTGCACTTCCTGCAACTCGCATTAACCGTCCATCGATCCACACCGATGTTAGTAGTGGGGGACTTTAATGTTGACATAAAGACAAACAGCAATTTCCTAACACTTATGCGGGAGAACATCCCGTTCCTCTCGCTCGTAACGCGTCCCACGGCTGTGACAACCTCGCGAGGCACTTGTATAGATCTCGTCTTTGAGAATCAAGCATTGGTGTACCAAGTCGAACATATATCAGTCTATTTCTCCGACCACAAAGCTTCCTTCATGACTGTCAAGAACTGTTAGTGGAGTCTTTGTTAAAGGAATACGTGTGAAAAATAAAATAAAATTCTGTGATAGCGCATACATGTGTTGCTCGATTTCTTTGCCTCAATCTATCGAAAAGGTGAAACAGCTTATTTGCTGCGCTAAAATTTCGCATTAGGAAGTAACGTAATCGTCGGTAATTTTTTTCTTCTTGAGTCCTCGTCTTCTGCGCCTTGCCTTTACTACTTCTAGCTAGGACGCGTTTTGCATATACAAGGTTTGTCTTTTCTTTTATCTTTTCTTTTCCTCGCGCACGCGCAGTAGTGTATGTCGGGGGTGTACTTATATGTGGTCGTTGTGGAATAAACATTAGTTGCAAGTCTGCGCCCGTCCTTGTCCCACGCTGTCTCTGAGCTCAATCTGTTCGCGCAGTTAAACAATGTTCGTAAGTTACTTCGTTATATACGGTGTGGACGCAGGAAATTGTAGGCGACATTGATTCTTGAAGATCGGCGACAGCAGACAAATCCTAGCGGGGAGCTGCGATTGCCGTGCTGGCAACGCAGGGAAGTGCAAGGACGCCGCGGTAATTTCCCTGTACATACAGCACGGCAAATACGGATCGAAAACATCTCATCCTAGAACGTGGGGCGTACGAACGACTCGTAAGACCTACCCGAGGTATTCTAACGTTGCTCTCCCCAAACACACACAAAAAAAAGGGGAGGAACTTACCAGCTGTGTTAGACTACGCTGGCAAAATATTTTCGCCCAAGTTACTGGAAGTGCGATACATTTATGTTGCGATTTTTCAGTGCGTGCAAAGGGGGTTCCAATAAACCACGTCGTCAAAAATTTTGGTGATCTCAACTGCCCCTTAGTTGATAAGCTGGGCGCAGAAGGGTGTATGCCAGCTCAAACAGCTGCAATCTTTCCTCAAATCTCTCGGCAAGCCCTCGCTGTTGGAATGAGAGAGGACTGGGAAAGAGTTCCACAGCTTTACTGCGGTACAGTGTGGGAACAAACTACTTTGTTTTCGGCATATCCTGCTACGCACTACAGGTGTCCCGTTGCTGCCATCATTGCTGTAAAAGCAAAGAATTCAGCCTTAACGCACTTGGCATAACGCCGGAACATAAAACAGCTGATGCCGTCGGACGAGCGCTATCCATGTTGACGCTGTTCTGCTTCATACGGTCGGCTTGGAAACCTGTAAAACTTTGTTCCTCGTGAGTTGGTGTACGTGCTGTTGCAGCCCACTACGCGACAGCTCGGGTTGCACTTCGGCCTTGCTCAGAAAAGGCAACAGATGCGCGCGAAACAGTGCACAGAGTGACTCTTCAACTGCGGAAGAGACTGCTTTGAGTTCTCGACAGCGTCGGAATGAGAGGCTGCGTAGACGTTACCTAGTCGTTACATAGCCTAGTCATTACCTGAACAGTGTGCCTTGTCGTGTCTATACAATAGAACTAAACCAAACGCTTAACCACAAGCTAACACCACAAGCGTACCCATGCAGCTCTTGCTTTCGCAATTCAACTAGGGTTAACCACAGCCAAAACGCAGGAAATTTTTTGACCCTGCCAAGCTCCATATTTTTTTCTCTTAACGTAAATTATAACATTGGCTATACCCGTTTGCTCTCTGACCCAAACCGCTCTCCTTTTGTCTATAAGTAATAATAATAACTTTATTCATAAAAACAAGTGGTACAAAGTGCCAAGGCATTAGGGAAAAGGTTGCTACAAAAGGAACTTCACTGGTCCTAATAACCAGAAGGTCCAAAAGGCAGCAGAGAGCAAGGAGCGAGGGAAAAAAAGAAGAAAAAGAAAGGAAAGAGAAACAACGAAAATGGAGAAAGGAAAGAGTAGTGGCATGTAGTAAATAGATGTCACTAAAACAATTTGCTTCACACATGAAACAGCTCGGGAAGAAGAAACAATATAGATACATGGATATACTAAACTCTTAAAAAGAAAAAGATTAGGTACATGGTTAAACGCAATTTTTGGGGCAATAGAAATTGTACAGTTCTCTGCCAGAACAATAAGGTACATCGATGGACATAAATCTGATATTATTCAGCAGAGTGGCGAGAGCGCAACTAGTCATTTGGTTACCATAGTTGAAAGCACATGCGGCACATGCCAGTATTCCGGGGACCTGGTGTTATAACATGGGATGTTGTGTTTTAATCTAGCAAGAGATGAAACAAGGCTTAAGTTCTGTTTGGTATCTTTTAGGTATCCAAGAGGAAGGCGCTAGTTAAACATATCACTGACTTTAATTACCCGAATTTTTCAAATAGGGGCTGAGATGGGGAATCAAAGGGCATATCCCTAATTACGCGAACAAATTTCTTTTGTATTACAAGTAAACTGTTAATACTTGTAACACATGTGGTGCCCCAAATGAGGCAGCAATAATGAACATGGCTCGCAAACAAAGCATTATGAATTAACATTTTAATCTTCCGAGGCATTTAGCGAATAGAGAAAACGCTTCCAGTAATTTGTGAGAGTTTGACTGCAAGAAAATCAATATTATCGCTCCAGCTCATATTTTCATCAAAAAAGACCCCGAGTGTTTTCACAATTTTAGAAGACCCTAACACCACGTTCCTACAAAGACAGGTATTCTTATTCTTCAGTTAAAATAACACTGCCTTTATTTTTTCAGCGTAAACCTTGAGACCATTTTCTAGAGACAATAAATATATTTTTTCCAAACAAGAGTTAGCCACTGACACTAGCTCCGCAGCATCATTGGATGAAAACAAGGCAGTAGTGTCGTCGGCATAGAATATGAATTTGGCATCAGGATCAATATTAACGAGATCATTGACGTAAAGATTGAACAGAAGAGGCCCATGGATACTGCCCTGGGGAACACCTGCCGTAACACAAAAAATTTTGGACGATTTGTCGTTAATGAACACATATTGGCATCTGTTCTGCAAGTATAACTGAAATAATTTTAAGGCGACGCCGCGGATACTATAGTAGGTAAGTTTATTTAGTAATAGTTCATGACTGAAGGAGCCGAATGCCTTACTAAAGTAAATAAATATCCTTAAATTAAGCTGGCGGTCCTCAAATTTTTGTAAAATGTATTCTTTCTGCTGAAGAAGTGCAAGCTGAGTCGATCTGTGTTTGCGAAAGGCATATTGCGAGTCAGTGAGGAGGTCTTTAGTTTCAAGGAAGTTAGATACACGGATAAAAAATATTTTTTTTCTAAAGCTTTCGAAAAGATCGGGAGCATAGATATTGGCCTGTAGTTGGACATAGCTGTTTTATCACCTTTCTTGAAAAAGGCTAACATTTTTGCAGCTTTCATTTTACGTGGGAAGACAGCACTAGCGAGTGATAGGTTATAAATATGCGTTAACACTGGGGCAATTACATCGAGAACATATTTAACAGGTTTCATCTTTAAGTTATCGATATCGCACGTGCGACTGTCTTTTAAATTTCAAAATATACAGATAAGTTCACTTTGATCAGTCGGCCGCAGAAAAACGGTGTCATGAGGCGCGGCTTTAATATAATGGCAAGCACTGCTATTTGTGGGCAACGTACTAATGTTGGTGAAATGATCATTGAAAACATCAGGTAACATTTCAGCGCTTATATCAACCCCTTCTTTCTTAATAATAACAGGGAGTACGGCATCAGGTGAACGACCGAGTACCGAATTGACCTTCTTCCATACTTTCCTACTATCGCTCGAACAGGACTCGAAATATTTGTTATTATAGCGAATCTTAGCAAGCCGCTGCTGCTTATTAAGTTTATTACGGTATCTCTTAGACATGTCTAGATTTGCCATGTCACGGGACACGATGAACTTGCTATATAGACTATTTCTATCTTTTATTTCTTGGAATAGTTCTGCCGTGATCCAGGGTTTTCTTATCTTTGAGGAGCGCTTTGTTTTAGTACGAGTTGGAAAATGCCGGTCGTAAAGCACACAAAAATTGCCCAGGAACGTTTCATACCCGAAATTAGCACATTTTGACTGAAAAACTGAACTCCAGTCAATGTGTGGCAGCTCATCACAAAATTTCTGCATTCGCAATGGTGTAATTAGCCGAGTGGGAAATTCACATGGGGAACATCTTTTCATTTTACGGTTTACACTGAAAACAATTGGCATGTGATCACTCAAAATAGAAGAACAGACACCAGCTTTTGTATTGCACTCAGGGAAATTGGTATTAAATAAATCAATCAAGGTTATGCCTAGCATTCTTCGTTCCATCGCTCTTTCCGCGGTCGTTAAGTTGTCCTCAAGCTTTTTTGTCAGTCTGGTCCACTCGAACGCAAAACCTCCTAAGCTTGTTAGGAGCTGTGAAAGGCAGTTCATCGTCTAAGTTTTGTGCTAACCTTTTGATCTTGTAGGACGCATTGTGGGCGTGAAGAATGACCCTCTTCAACCTTTCTTTGAGCAAGTGGAGCTATTAATCGAGTTCTCCTCCGAAGCACTGAGAGAAGCTTGTCGACTATGCTTATCAATGTTTAAGAAGAAACGCCACCGGAAATCGGTCCTCTTACTTGATGCAAGAACCTCCGCTCGCACTGGCGTTCGCAGTATCTGACCTGTGAATTTCTGAGAGCGGCTGCTGCAAATGAGCTTATGCGCAACGATGACAAATTCTTCGACTTCATGTCCTTAAAAAGATTAAGTTGCATATTTGTACAAAAAAAAAACTTAAATATTTCCAGTGACTTCCTTCTCTCTCCCCATTTTTTATTTATAGACAGTTTATGTAAAGAGCAATCTTGTGTTTCTATGAGCTTTGTTTGTTCTTATTCGTGTATGTATTCAAAATATTGCATTGAATAAAGGGAAAATCAGACGTCCACCCGTTTCACCCGGTTTTCCCTTTATTCATTACGTCTCTCCACCTTGCGGGTTTCCGCAGAACTATTACGACAAAATATTACATTGAAGTAATACTTGTACTTTTTTGTATTTTTCGTGATTGTTGCCCCTTTCTAGTTATGAAATTGGGCCCATAGTCACGCTGTTTACTTTAGCAGAATTTATGCCGTTACTGCTTCCTTTTGTACTGAAGAAATATAAAATTCATATATTTGAATGTTCCAAGAAATAAAGCATCTCTGTAGTCGGTAAAATGTGCTTTAGTCTTGACAGTTGCGTGCAGTCAGCAGTTCTTCAAGTTTACCAACATATCTCTAAATTTACCAACCAACTTTTAAGAGGAAGTGCTTCCAAGTTCCACTTAAAAGGACACTAAATGAAAAATGATTTCTTCTGCATCAGTAAATTACTGTTCTACAACACCAAAAACACCACTCTTACAACGGTAAGACGTATGGTAAGCCAGAAAAAGCGCAAGAACGAAATGCGGGTGGCGACGCCTACTTAAGTTCCCGCACCTGGGGGCTGTGACGTCTTGGATTTTGATGGCATCTTCTAGGGCCTACAAATTATATATAGCGGTACAGATTGGCTACATTGTATTCTAAAGGAACCAAATGTTAAACATGGCAAGTTTCGGGAACCGTTATTCAGCCAACGCGGCCCAAATGCGAAAACATACTTCGGAATCCCTGACGTCATGCTGACGTACCGGCGCTGGGGTTTCGGCACGAAATTCAAATACTGATATTTCGACCTTCATTTTCTCATCTAATAATGAAACTATTTTTTTAAATAACTGCCCGCGGGGTTCTCAAACAATGCTTCGTTAGTCTAAACTAATTTATTGTTTCGCTTTAGTGTCCCTTTAAAGAAAATAATTTTACTGTAAGAGGTACATACGTTTTCCTAACCCGTTGAAGTATACACCCTAATAGGGCCAATATAATTAAGACGCACGATACAAAGATCCAGCAAAAACCAGTGAAGCAGAAGTTCCCTTGCGACTCAGAGTGCAAATCTATTTTATACTGCAATAAATAAACCAATCTTTAGACCAACCTCCTTGTGAAAACTGCAATTGAGCATATTGAACAGCTTTGACAGCTGATGATACTACTAGATTGCGAAAAGAGGAAACTAACTGCAACTGAAACATTTCCCGAAAAACTAGATAGTAAGCTTCTGGAAAGAAAGAAAAAAGATAGACAAAAAAAATTATCTGATGAAGGGATGCGCTAATCTTCGGCTACTACAATCGAAAGACGGCAGCACACAGCATGAATTTATAACTGGAGGTACAAATAAATGCCGCTAACCTGCGATACACTACTTGCGGACAAAGCACTGAACAGTGCAACACTTGCAGTACGTACGTGAGATGGCGCCCCTAAGATAGCATTGCAGAGAGAGAGAGAATGAAGAGGAAAGGCAGGGAGGTTAACCAGATATGAGTCTCCGGTTTGCTACCCTACACTGGGGATGGGGGATAGGGGTTAGAAAGATGACAGAGAGGGAAACGCAAAAAAAAAAAAACGAACGCGCACACATGGAGACACACACACAAAAGGCGTTCCAGTTAAAGTCGTTCACACAGGCCGGTAGATCGCAAGAAGCGCAAAAGCGCTTGCACGGCCTATAGCATTGCAACTTTCAGCAGAGCTAAGTATAGACAGATCAGGCTCATGCCATCACTTCGCTCCCCGTTGTTTGTTACGCCCATCCCCATAAATGAGGTTTGCTATTGTATCACTGTGAAAGAGCTAGTCGCAAACAGCGCCGATATTTTTTTATTTCGTTTTGCATCGAATGCCTGCATAGTCTGACAGTATAGTGGTTCATAGTCCAAGCCAACTACCCCAGGTTTCTTTATTTGTTTCAATGTTGACCTTGGCGGCAGAAACTGCAGAAAATTCTAGTGGAACCGCATAATCTACACTGTTTTGATTAGTACCGAAAAAGTCATATCTTCAGCGTATGTGAGAAGAGGAGTATAACTTGAAGGCTTTCTCAAGGCCAAAAATATTGTTCTTTGAGAACACGCCAACAAGGTGGCTCCAAGTATAAGCAAAAAAAAAAGAAAACAAAGTTGTCAGGATGTTATGTATGCATGTTTCTGTGGTCGCAAGGGTATCCAAAGCCACACACACATGCACAGAAAGACGGAAGACCACCCTTACCAGCTTTCGTCATGTAATATGGCGCTTTGAGATGCTTAAACCGCACGTTTGCGCAACAATTCACCTAAACATGTGAGAGAGCGCCCACTCTTTTAGCTAACATTTCAGACGGAAGTTTACGCCTGAAAAAGAGCCACATTCTGCCATGCTGCCATTCATTTTTAACCAGATTTTAATCATTACAGTTTTACTTTTCGTGTAACAGAACCGTCTTCAGTCGGCAGGTCGTGTCGATAGCGGCGTTTTGAAGACGTTTTCTTTAACTGATGTGGTTGATGGCGGAGTTGGGTTTAGTAGCGCTTGTAAATAATGATTGTACTTTTACTGTGCAGTGTTCTGAACGTTGCAGTTGTGCTGTCTGTTCCCAAATACATATATATCTGTTCACGGGTTATGCACGTATTACTTCTGTATTTATTGCATATAAACAACTTCCAGGCGCTGTTCTTGAACTTCACTAGTCAATACCACTTAATGTTATCTTCGTTCCTTCTGCTTTTTTCTTATATAGCGTGCTGAACTGCACGCGCAATATGATGCAATAGCTGTATTAGCCTGTGTAAGTGCATACTATTATTGCGTGCCTGCCTCTCAGTCAATAAATTCTTGTTCCTTTCGACCACCGTGACTCGGGACAGCCTCAGAGGCTTTTGTCGGCGAAATCCGCGGCGCATGTCTTATCGCTCATCGGGGTGCGCCGCTTCGTCTTCCCGATTCGCCAAAGCTCTGCATACTCCGATTCCCACAGTCTGTGGGATCTGTCTGATATTTTTGTTTCGTTGATGGAGTCGGGTCCAAAAAGCACTCGAGCAGTCTTACACATGACCACACAAAGTCTTCCAAATGAGTCCACAGCCCATCACAGTTTACCTTAGTGGCTAGACAAAGGTTATATATGTTGAAACCATGCTGTCATTCTGCACACTTCTGCCGCTTATCTTGTACCGGCATCGATGCCCCTTTCCTGGACCTCAGCCCCTGCAGCCACTTGCAGGGGCTGAGGGGGACTGCACGGACTGCGCGCACACCGGATCGTCCACCGACTCCCCACCTTGATAGCGTTTCCACTGCCCACTGCCAATGCCTTCAGAGATGGGTAGCGCTAAGTGTAGTGACCAGTGCTAGGGCACGGCTGACAGAGAGCAAACATGTGGGGGCACTCGTTAAACGAAACATAAGTGAGCGCATGAATAGCGCCCTGCACATGTAAGGCAATCATTAAACACCCAGCATGGTTTGCGCCCATTTCAAACGGTTTTATTGCTGCATAATTACGTGCGCGTGCGCGCAGGACACTGTACCCGCATCATTGAATCCAAATTTCACCCACTCTGTTTATGGAGCTCACAAGGCGCGATGCTGAGCCATATTTGCTGTCTCCTCTTGCGCTCCGCGGGCACTGAAATGAAGCTCCCCTTTTATATGAGAGGTTCCGCCCTGAATAAAGATTTTCTGGCGCACAGCTTTCTTTGTCTACACTGTAAAAAATTGCGTTTTTTTTACGGCAGATATGCCGTAAAATATGCCAAATCTATACCGTAAATTAGAATGCAGTGCCACCACTGTTAAAAAGCTTCGAGAGCCTGGAGAGGGATGAAGAAAGAGGAGTTTAGAGAGAAGAAGGACGAGCTGCGCGAATGCTCATTGGCGCGCCGGCCGTTCGCGGCGCGCGAAACGCGCATGCGCAAAGGCATTAGTGCGCGCTGTAGAAGGCAAGACGCACGCTACAGCAACTTCGGCCGTCCCGACGCCGCGGCTTTGGAGCCAAGTGGAAATCGTACAAGTGCACACAAAGAAGAACGGTTGGTCGCCTTGTAAGTGCAGGTAGGTCGAGTCATTATGCACGCGTCAGTGGTGTTCTGCGAAGCGTATGCGATCTTGTTTGAGTGTTGAGCGAGCGGTTGAGCTTGCCAAGTCTGCGGTGTCGCCTGCGGAACGCTTCCGCACCACTCTTCGGCTTCGCCATGTTTGCTTTCTCCCGCTTTTGATTTAAACGGGTTTGGCACATTCATTGACTTGCGCACGTGGTAGTGCTGTTGCAAACTGTTCGCTATCCAGTCTGAGCACTACACGTGATGCAGTGCTCTTCGTCACTTTTGCATGCTTTCGTGAGCCCGCTGCCGCCTTTGTTGTGAGCGTTGTGGCCTTGTTCGCAGATCGCGGCGCGGCGGCGGAAGCGGGCGTTGCAGCGCCATTGGGGAAGTCGAGGTGGTTTACGTTGCGGCTTCCTCAACTATGTTTCTCTTCTCCGCCCGTCACCGCAGGAACTCTGGACGTTCTCTCTTTGGTGTGCTCGCATGCCACGGACTGTGTGCGACGCATTTGCAGCCATGTCTCATTGTAAGACAGGTTGATTTGATTTGAGGACACACCGCTTTCTCCCTGCATAATCGCAGCAGGTACGTGCATTCAACGTATATTTGGCATTTCGTTGGCTATAAATGGTGCCAAAAAGCTTCAATTTTTATTGGATAAAGAAGTTATAATGTAGCAGCCGTATAGCCCCGAGTGTTTTGATGATTTACCTTAACGAATTACATGAGGCACTTGCAGTTATAGGCTGACCTATTACACTGCCATGCTACAGAAAGCAGACCGTAGTGATGATTTCACCGTTGTACAGGCCTCTTTTATTTACGGAACGGCAGACCAATAAAATTTGGTGTTCACAGTCTAGTTATTGAGAAAAGAAGTCAATATAATGCGAAATGAACGTTAAGACGGTGTAATAAACTAAAGTATTTAACCTTTGTTCTCTGTTTTATACCAAGTATAGTGATCGGAAAATTAGGGCTAGTTATTGTTTTCGACTGGCGCATTTTTGGAAATATCTAACGCAAGCACCTTGTTCGAAATATTAGGCTGGAAATGTTGGTGCCAAGTACATCAGCACTGCATATGGTTCTACAACTGAGACCTCCATATACAAGGGTTTACAAACCAATATGGAATGTTGGTATACTTGAAGCCGATATATCCAAGGCAAGTGTTTTAAACCGCATGCTCTCTCTCTTGAATTTTACAAATATTGACTTACAATAAATACTCACTGGGACCATTTCTATAATTTCCACATAAGCCGTGAAACCTGTGATGAAAAATATAACTAATGACTTCCTGTGAATATCCTATGCTGACAGTATGTTAGTGTCTCATTATGTTAACGACAGAGCTTACTACACAACAGCGAAAATTAATATTTAGTACTCGGTTTTCTCAGGACAGTTCAGCAACAAAATGCAGCCAATATGTGTTATTATTCCCTTTAAACAGTGATCTTCGTGTGCACCATGTAGGGAAGTATGAGCATGCTATATAGTTAATTTGACTGAAAACAAGTGAAAGAGCATACATTTGATCACTGAGCCTGTTTTTTTTTTTGCTCTATGCAAAATTCGTTTGCTGAATTGCAGTTTTAATGTTCTTCCAAATATTTTATATAGCAGTTCCATGGGTTACGCAGTCTGCCAACTACATGGACATATCCTTAATATTCAGTTCATTTTCGGGTTGCTTTCTGTTATTCAGTATGCTGCCAGAGAGCCAGTATCTGCATTTTTTATGCGCCAGCAGTCTTCACAAGTAACTGTATAGCAATGGCTTGTAAACCGCTAACTGTATGCAAATGAGTCATAGTCAAGTATTAAAAAAATTGGGTCAAATTTGTCGCAAATTTATGTCTTTGAATGGGTTGCATATGGTAGACGCTCTTTTTGTTCGAGGATGCCTATAGTTTCACTTCTCTTTATATAAATACTCTTGATAACTTTGCCCAAAATAGTTTTCAAAAGCCATTTATAGTTTCTTTCCTGCAACACTATTTTGTGGTTTAAAGAAAACTAAAGACCTGCTGGTTTAGGAACAAGTGGCACACAACACTCAGTGAAAATTATAAAGTGCCCTAGAACGTAACTTTTGGAATGCATATACTTTGCATACGACTGGTAAAGAACAGTTGATGCAGCAGTGAGCCCTATCATGTAAAAGTGACAAGTACTATTTTCATTTTGTTTAGGTGATGACATCTGGATGCCTGAAGAGTACCTATTGCTTGTTGATGGCCATGTTGTGGCAGCAGCAAAGATGTTCAAGCAAGCATTCCGCATGCTGTTTGCAGCTTACTGCTGCTTCCACATTTGTTATGCAGAGAAGGTGTCATGCACACTTGAATTCATACAAAGGTATATTTGATTTTCTGCTTATGCTTGTATTTGTTTTACATCATGCGCATTATTAGCATATATTATACTGGCCTTAAAAGAACGAAACTGTATACAAGCACCTTTAACAGTGCTGTGGATATTGTAAATTCAGTGTCCTAGCTTGATAAAAGAAATTGACGGTAGTTGGCAGCAGGAACCAGCAGACATTGCTTCTGTGTAATCAAAAATAACACTGGACGATTTGAAGCTTAGTCCACTTTTTTCAGCTTCATAGTACACGTCTGTAAAGCTGAAAAATGTTGAGACCTAAGTTTCAAATTACACAAAAGTAATGCGTTCCGGTTCCTGCTGCGAGCTACCATCAATTATTGGAGTTATATGGAAGGTCAAGCTGCTCCCATATTTATAGCAGCGAGATTTATATTCAGTTTGCAAGCCCCCAAGGTAATAAGCAGGTCTAAAATATCCATAGGTAAAATGTGTTCACATTAAAGAATAAAAGCACTTTAGAGATTTGTCGCATCTAAAAACAAAACCCATCTGTGACTTTTTTCTATGATGAAAGTCAGTCAGACCTCCCACGTGCACCTTACACCAGATGCACCTGTATGATAAAAGTCAATTCACATCTCCTGGGTGTTAGGTGGAGAAACGGTGCACGAAAATCGGGGACAAGACGAGAAGTACACAGCAGGCGTTGTCGGTTACTAGATTTTTTTTTGCGCTGTTTCCTATTCAACTTTCTCATAAAACAACTTGTCCAACTTTGAATCCTTTCGTAGGCTGGTGTTCTTTAAAACAAAAAAAAAATGTGTTATTTGTATGTCATGCTTGAAATCAGCGTGAGCGGTGGCATTAAAAATATTCCAGATTATCCGAATCATTTCTTTATTGCCGTTATATATAGGCTTTATTGCAATTTTGCCTGCCTTCTCTTTATTGGGGGGGGGGGGGGGGTGGCGGCATTTAGGGCATTTTCGGCATAAACCCAGACCGTGGACGGAAGGGCAAAAAAGGAAATGTGGCGGTCAGCAAGAAAGTTCTTGCCTTGGTGCAGCGCATTACTGAGTGTGAATGGAATGTCCAGGTAAGTCTGCCCCATATACCTGCCTTCTCTGTTTTGTGCTTTGAAAATATAAGTCATTCTACCTTTCATAAAATGCAAACCACTCTTTTCAAGAGCACTCACATTCTGTATAAGCACCTCTTTATAGCATTTGGAAGCCCACTGAGTCATTTTTTTTACTTTGCCCCACAGCATGGACTAGTTGACCACACGCAGGGATACTTTTTCGTCTGCCAAGCAGCCCAGAACCTTACAATGCGAACTACAGAAATGGTTACCTTTCACCAAGTCATCTACACAAGAAATAATTTTAAAGCTACGTGAAGTGCAATAAAGTGTTTTGAAATATTTGTTGTTCATTATAAAACATCACTGGATGTTTCCCAGTGTAAAGTTTTCATCCTGTATCAGTGGTGCTTCAAAACGTGAGCTGGCCATTACAATAAGTTATGCTCCTCGCTTACTTTATTTGTATTTGATCCGTTGACAGGGCAGATATTTTGTAGCGATGCCTTTTCTGATTCTGTACTTTTTCGTGCTTGGCCATTGCTCAGAGCGACGGTGTGCCCTCATTATCAATAGGATCAGACAGCCATTTGTGGTGGATTATAAGAATAGCAAAAAGTAAGGCATCGCTACAAAATAGTGGCCAGGAGTATGGTGCCCCTAATTACCTGCAAATTACTGGCAGCTGTCTCACTATATTGCATATTTTCTCTGATGCGGTATTTGCACTGCATTGGTGCTTAGTTGTGTTGCAGCCTATTTCAGCTTCAGTCAGTAAGTGCGATATATCTTGTTGCAGGAAGGGGAGAGTTCCGCATCCCGACTACCCTGACTAGAACATTCAGATTTGGAACAGTCAGACCGCGTGAAACAAGCGATTAAAAGTACAGCATGCGAATATAATGTTTTTAAGGGACAGTATGTTCAATATTGAAATTAAAGATGCAGTTGTGCAGCGTCTAGCTTCATTTTCGCCGGCGGAATTGATGCCGTAACGGTGGTATTTAATAGCAAAGTAAAACAACTGACGAGTGATTTTCAGCAGGAACTGTAAAATTTACTGGCGGTACCGCAAAAAAAAAATTACGGGTCTGCGTTATTTTACTGGAAAGGTGTGAATTTCACGAGCAAGGCCGGTGACTAAGAATAACTGAGATCCGTAATTTTTACGGGAACAAGTTGGCAGCCAAAACTGACGGTCGAATTCCCGTAAAAACAACGGACAATTTTTTACAGTGTACCTCCATGCGGCATGACGTGGCTGGTCGAGGTTCGCTTCCTTGCCGAGTAACTATATAGATACCGTAGGCGGCCTTCTAGCAGACTGGATCAATCCCGGATACTATGTAAACAAAGGTGGTAATTTGGTGCGCCGATTGGGAAATCAGTGCACATGTGTTGTCTTTAGGTCATTAATGTGGTTTGTAACGCGAGCAGATCTTGCGGGCAGTGGTTATCCTGACACAATGAGAACGCTTCCCCATCGCAATTTTCAGGTTTAGCACGTGGCCCAGCGTCTTTGCTACTTTCTTCAGGTTTGGCATCTCGGTCTCACTGGAACGTAGGATGGGGCCTCCCCCACAGCTGTGGTGTGGGTAAACAATTACGGAAGTGCGAAACACAACATCATTGCGCATGCCATTTATCTATTTGCATAAAATCTGTATCGGACAATTCAATATAGCTGCGCCTAATGTAATTTATAACGAGTACGCTGGATCTGGAGAAGTTTTTATTTGAATAAATAATTTCAGCTAGTATGCTCAAGAAGAATAAGATAAAAGCAGAACATCCGTTTGCGAAAGGCAAGCACTCACAGAACACCGCTGCTGGCATAATGGAATGTCGTAGCCTCTCTTTTAACAGCTTGTCGCGCATTGCATGAGCAGTGTCACAGGCTGCTTGACAGCTGCTGCGCACACTGTTTCGCATTCTCACGCTCAGAAACTACGGCACTATACATGTACTGCGTGTTTCAGCTAATTTTAGCCAGAGCTTAAAAATATGCTAATACACTCTAAGACGACGCAACCAAATGCATGTTGCTCCCTTTTGTATGTAGTGTGTCACGCTCTTTTTTGTACATTACTTAATTAAATAATTAGCCAACATTAATTAACCAAATTCTGAGGCAGTAAAGCTAGGAAAAAAATTTCAATTGGAAAGTTACAGAGCGCTTTGCAAAACGTCCGAATGAACAGTTGCTGTCTTTCTATCTATTAAGTATTAGTGCTCTTCAGTGTACTGCGGATGACCACGAAATACAAAAAAGAAAAATAAACACCACGTGACATACCCGCCTGCGCGTTGTGATTGCACTGCTCGCGAGCGTTCCGCGCGCAAACGAATAGAGCACTTAGCCGGGTGTCTGTCGCTCCATCTGCTTATCGCTGTCATGAACCGCCGCTAGGCAAGCACATCGCTGGCGTAAATGGCATAGCCAACGCCTTCATCACTGCCCTGTCACCTTTTAAGCGGCAGCAAGCCCTGCTAGATGCTATGCCCGTCTGTACGCGGACAGTTTGGGAGGGCTGCAATCACGGCGCGAAAGCAGGTATGTCACATGGCATTTTTTTTTATTTCGCGGGCATCAGCACTAAGCTAAAGAACACTAGTACTTAATGAATACGAAGATATAATCTGTCTGACTTTCTAATTACCTTAATTTTGGCAAGAATTGAAGAAGTCTTCATTTAACTCTTGTATCCTAAAGTGTCGAGTGGGCATTACACGAGGTGGGGATGGGGAGTAACTAAGGACCAGTAAGTGAGTTTAGCATTAACTCGTACACGTACCTAAGAAAAAGCGCTATGAAACTTGGTCGAACCAGATACAGAGTACTCCTTTGCGTCTGAGCACAAGGTAATAAAAGAACTCTCATGCGTCTTATTCGAAAACAAGAATATGTGAATTTCTTTTTTCCGAATATGGCTGACAACCGTAGAATGCGTAGAGTCTGGTTGCGCTATTATGTAGATGGACGCACAGCTTAATGTGATCGATGTTTAATTTGCTCTTTACTATACACTAGCTGTTGCATATCTACTTGGATTCTGCGTATTACAGTGCATCGTGCCTTCTACAATACCGAAAGTGTGATAGGTTTCCTTTCAAATATTTTTAATTTTTGTTAGTTCTTTACTGCAAGCGGATTTTCGAATATGTATAGCGCGTTACCATGCTGTGTGCTTTTCATGCATACTAGGCTGAACGATGGCTATACATGTGGGGGAGGGTGGAAGAGGAGCGTGGTCAAGCTAAGGCGGGTTTGAACAGCTGAGCTGAAACAAGGGACAAAGGGAGACAGACAAGGATGTCGCTAAAATATCAACCGGATTTTATTATCGTGCTAAAAGCTAAATATATAAGCTCTTTCTGGCAACAAAGTTTCAGAAATTGCCAGTTGCAAATAGTACAACTCCAAACCTTAATCTAAATTACTTGATGAGGCTACCATTACTTTTACGTGAAATAAAAACGCCTAATTGAAAGAATACTTGCTGCTGCCCTTTACCCTTCTATGAGCGTCAACGTAGTACGATCCGATTTACTAGTTTGGTTAGAGGCGTCTTATTTTCAATCGTATCACCACGTAAAAACATTTGGAGTGTTTGCCCAGGCACGACCTCGGCTAATTTGAACTTGCTAATTTTCAGGTTATATATAGCCACGAAGACGCTGTCCCTACTCCACGTTGCTTCGCTAAAATCTCAGTTCATAATTTCAGTGACAATTTCAAGCTATTGCTAAAAAATGTGATATCGGCGCGAGAATTGTCATTCGGACGTTTTTAAGAAGTACAGTAGCTCATCAATACCCCCAAGTACCGTGCATTACATGTTCACCTCGGCAATCAAGCCTGCGAGAAGAGCCTCGCTGTTGTTCTTTAATAATTGCAGACCAATGAGAATAACGAGAACCTATGCCTACAGGCCTCTGAGGGCACCGCAGTAACGTTCCAGCAAACGTTCGGCCCTTCCTTCCAAAGCGCTAACTGCGGAAAGGAATGCCTGCTCTGGGAAGAAGCAAAAAGCTATGATAATGGCGAAGCGCTGCCTCACGGGGCTGTCGCAAGGGTGCATTGAACCTCACGCAATACACGGATATTCCATTATCTGGGTGGAAAAAAGCAGTTAAGCGACGGCAGCTGAATGAGTGTCAGACGGGATAGAAAAGAAGAGCAAAACGACATCATTCAACACATGCTCCTGAAAACGCCTGCAGATCTTTCCGGGATTACGTAAAAGAACGTATCATATCTTGCTTCAATTCTCTTTTTATCAACAGAACAGCCGTGGTACATCGGTGCCTTGTAGTACGCTGTGAGCATAATAATGCTGTCAGCTGCTCAATAAAATAAAGAATCCGCTGTTTTGTTGTCGTTTCTTTTTCTTCCAGGCATTATTTTAGTAATTACCACGCGCGCGTCAGTCAGCTAAGGCTTAATGAAATGCAGAGTTCGACGCTGAGTGTTAAAATGCAGTGTCCGCGCGCTGAACGTGTATACTTGTTTGGAAGGAATAGTAATATGGCAAGAGTCCCGAGAACCTTATCACCGATCACTCTATACCCCGTTCCATACATATAACAGTCAACGCTGTGGAAGCCACGCAAGAAGTTCGGTCGAGAAAAGTTGTCACTCCGCGCGTTCCGTCCACGCTTCGCTGCGCGCCCACCAGCGTTCGCTAGCGCGAGCATGCACGTGGGGCTCCTCGCGACGGGTTGCGAGTAAAAAAAATTCGATAAGAGCAACAAAAATTAAAATGATTTAGAACAACCCATTAGCAGCCGTATACCACACTGTGTTTGTTATTGAGGATTAAAACTCGTTTCGTTTTATTACTGAGCCTATATAAACGACAGTTGCGCACAATTGCGGTCAAAGAACATCGAACTGTATCCAAGCGCGAACGAAGCCAGTGCAACAAGTCTCTCTAGCTTCCACAGCGTTGACTGCTATGTATGTATGGGACGAAGTATTGCGCAGACACTGCGAGTCGCGTACATCCGGCTCGGTGCTGACATCCGACGAATGGAAAAGACGGCCACTTCTCGTCCGGCAGCGGAAGGTGTGCTTCGAGGCGCACACCTAAGCGAGCCGCAGCTCTGCCACGTAGCTCCCGCCCGTCTTTCGCGCAGGCCCTCTTTTTGAAATCTCAAATCCTCTATAATCGGTGCGGCCAGAAGCTATGCCCTTTAAAGTCCCGCTGCTGGCCTCGCTCCCGGCGTCTTATTTTACGGCTCATCTCGGCACGGTGTCATATCGCGCGTGCTTCCGCCAGCCCTCCTCTTCCGGGCAGCGCTGCACAAAACTGGGCCCTGCGTGCACTCGGCGAGCCGCCCGGCCCCACCGCCGCCCCCTGCTCGAAGCGGGGAGAAGAACCAGAGCTGACGGCATCGCTTATACGCTTCTAAGTTTAGGACGCGTCTCGGCCGCCGCTGTCTCGAGCTATGAGGCCGCAAGAAAGCGCGCCAACGCCGCTGCTACGGTTCACAACCCCGACCGGCGGCGGCGTGCGCAGCAAGAGCGAGCGGCCCGACGCTTGGTTTTCACTAGGCGCTCGCCGCGTCGGCTTAGTGGCCGCGGCGTCCTCCTGCTGCGCAACAGGTTCCAATCATAGACGGTGCAGCCGAATACCAATCGGGTATGACCGAACGGACACTGGATACGTATGGATTCACGCAAAAGCATACTGAGAATGGGATAATTTTTTAGCTTTCCACCACACCTTCTTTTCGCCAAGATGTTACTTTGGGACGTCAGCTCCCGTTGTTCAATTAATGTTTACTCGGGAAGACTGCAACGAGTGCAAGCGCATTCTAGCTGGCAAAGATGGAACATTGAGGAAGGTCCAGTTGTTTCTCTTACACTGTAGCTGCAGTCCGAACCAAAAGAAGTATAACTCTGGTGCCTGTTAATGAAGAATACTTTCATCGGAATTGGCGATTATTGATATAAAAAGAATGTCATGTGGAACTTAAAGTGATATTGTGCGGGTCATTACACCTGCTTGTTGGTTGCTTTGTGCATTGTGTTTCTAGAGGGGCATTTTAAACCTCCAGTCACTAATAATTCTGCGGACGCTGTCTCTTCCACAAAGCCTGTGATACTTAAAAGAGATGCAATGACTTTGTCCTATAGGCGACAATTTGTATATGCCCTATATCAACATCACTTAATGCAGTGCAAACATTATACCTGGAATCTTTACAGGGCACAAAAATAGCAAAAAAGTGAAAAGATCTGCAAAATATAGCACCGGTACATAGTAGTTCCGCAAGCTGGCGTAATAATGACCCTACGTATGTCAAAAGTGCGAGCCTATTCATCGTTGGAGCGAACGCAGTGATTATTAATTGCGGGATGCCACCGGCTTGTTTAGCCATAATCGCTCGTAACGGTGCAGGTGATAACCTCATTCACAACGATGAACTCTAACATTTAACTCATTATTCCCTTTCCGTCGTAGGGGGCGTTAGTATAAATAGATTATTGCGCTGAAGAAAAAAGAGCAAGAAGGACGAGCATGACAGTTTAATGAGGCCGTTAACAATACTGACACGCAGTAGTTACGGTGAAGAAAGCAAAAGTGTGAATGGCGAAACTAGCGTTTTATTAGGTGAACTCGTGCCCGCAAAAGCATGTTAGACTCAATGCAAAGCAATAACGGCGAACACGGTCGGCGGTCGTCGAAATCTGACCAGCGGGTCAAGCGCGTCGGCTTTTATCGATCAGTCATCGAAGGTTCCAGAGTAATCGCTGGTGCTGCGCGTGTCTTCCAGAAAGTTCTGCACAATTCGCGCTGCACATACATGAAATCAGATTACGCAAGTTTCGGTGACAACAGACAGCGTATAGAACCATCGATAACATTCGAGAAACTTTAGATATATGTAGGCGCGTGCTGCGCTGTGTCATAACATTTGTTAGGAGGTGAAACATGTCACCCAATAAACAAGCACACGTGTCAGTGCGAATAATGCATCTTGGAGTGGCTTAGAATGTAATTTATTCAGCAAATTTTGTTTAGAATAGGCCCGCCTGAAGGGAGGGAACCAAAGTTATGCAACTTCTATGATACTTTATTTTATTGCGACACCAATTACACGGACACTTGTAGAGCGTTCCCGCCATCACCGCGTGCGCCGTGGTGCGGACACTGTATCCGCGGCACAAGCGCAGCCCTCGATTGACGTCACCAGCGCTAGAGAGCTGCGAGATTAGAAGGAAATGGTAGAAGAATGAAAAATATAAGCTTCTTCGGCTCCTGCCATCGGTCCTAATGGTTGTAAGGTCTTTCGCTCGCCGACTCACAAGTTGTTGCAGTGGGCCTAACCTCGGTCCCTATAACGTGGTGACTAGGGTCTGGTTGTACGGCGAGCGCAACGTAATCTATGAGGCCACGAATGAGAGAGGGACGATCAGCGCAGAGGACCTCTCCACGGTGCAGATTCAACTTTCGTCCTTTTGGCCACGAAATCCTGCAGCCTGGTAGACTCAGGTGGATGCCATCTTCGACCTTCGCCACGAGGCTCCTCCACGCTGTCTCGACACTACCAACAGATGTCGTTGAGAATTAGGGTGGCTGCTTGGGCTAGTTGGTAATTCATGATAAAAAATTAAGTACAGCGCGGAGTATAAGAGTTCCAAGAAACTGTGTACGCATCTCACGACACCACCCACTATGGCCACTTCAAAACGACAGTGCTGGAACGCAAGTCCCTGCCTGTGCGCAGGCGCCTCCAGCAGCTGCTCAGCGATGAGGCGGAGCTCCACGAGACGATCGTCGGAATTTCCACGTGGTATGCGGTGCCTCCTCAGTGACTGTAGGCAAGCGCAAACAGCCCGCTACTGCGCAAGCTATTCCTTCAGTACAATCCGCAGAATTTGATGCTCTGCTTGGCTACCACACAATAACACATGTCGCTCGACAATCTTGCAGAGCTGTCCGACCGCGTCGCTGACTATTCAGCAAAAGAGGCACTGTGGCAACAACGACCGTCCCGTTGTCCCAGCTCAAGGATCGACAGTCTCGCCTTGAGCAAATGGTTGACGAACTTGCTGAGACCACTACTGCACTACAGTTATCGCCTCACCATCACCAGCAAAACCGCGATTGCTGTTCCAGATTCCCTCCTCGGTCCAGCTCCCGTTCTAGCAATCGTTACGGCGCGTATTGCTGGAGTCACAACAAATTCAGTGCCACTGCACGTCAGTGCCTTTCCCTTTGCGGCTGGCTGGAAAACATGGCACAGAGTCAGTGATGGCGGCCTGTAACTGTTGTCGTACGACAAGCCTCCTGTTCTACGCCACTAACAAGATTGCCGGACAACGATTTGTCGTGGACGGAGGTTGCAGAGGTCAGCGTCGTTCCTGCGGCGCGATGAGAACGCCAGCTTGCCAGAAAAACAGCGCCCGTTCAAACCGCCAACAGTTCTTCTATCAACACATGTCCCGCTCTCTTACCACCAACTTGGGTCTCCGACGCACCTTCCAATGGATGTTCGTTCTTGCAGACGTACGCATGGCAAAATTGGGCGAGGATTTTCTGACCTACTTCGTTCATAGTGTTGACCTCCGCGCTCGTCGCCTCGTGGACACGACGATTACGATGTGTATGGAAGCCATCCTCGCGCCTATGACATCAACCACTAGAACGGTACCACAGGTACCATCATCTGCGTTCGCCTCAATTCTGTCAGACCTGCCAGCCATGACGAAACCTTCCAGTGCTGCCAGTACACCGCAGCATTAAGCATCACGTTTTAACCACAGCCCCCCGTGTTCTGCCGACCAAGAAGCCTCACTGGTGATAGCCATGCCGTCGTAAGCAGAAAATTCGACCACGTGCATCAACTGGGTATCATTCGTCCTTCGTCGAGCAGTTGGTCTTCAGCTCTCGACATGATACCAAAATGTGACCATGGAGATTGGTGCCCGTGCGGCGACTGCCGTGCGCTCAACTCGCGCACCATCCCTGATCGCTATCAACTCAGTTACATTTATGACTTCGCAGCCAACCAAGCTGAAATGGTAATGTTCAGCACGACGGAATTAGTTAAGGGCTACTATAAAATCCCATTCGAGCCAGCGGATATCCCAAGGACTGCAACTCCGACACCATCAGGGCTGGTCGAGTACGTCTCAACGCCGTCCGGGCTGGGAAACCCTGCTCAGACGTTCCAGAGGTTTATCAACGAGGTCACACAGTGACTCCCCTTCCGCTTTGCATACCTCAAGGACCTCGCGGAGGCTACTATTTCCTCTGAGCAGCATAGCAACCATTTGTGCCTGCTATTTTCTCGGCTCGAGGAACACGGCCTTCTCTTCAACCCCTGTAGGAGTTGTGGGATTAGGCGGTCGTAGGGAGGAACTTGGGAGGGCAGGACTAAGCGAGCAGGATTTATTTACTGTGTTTGCATTTCAAACAAGAGATACATCAACAGTCTAGCGTGGCTCCCAAATGGAGCACGCAAGACGAGCATACATCACAAAGCTTACGAGTACGATCACAGAGCACACAGCTCACGAGCACGATCACAGAGCACACAGACGAGTACGAGCACGTTCTAGCAGCCAACAAACAGCCGCTTATAAACACTCCGTGCTCCCTAGATCCCTAAGTGAGGGAAACGGCAGTTCATCGCCGATTCGCAGCGTCAAACGTCAACGCAGTCGATCCGCCGGCTGTCCATTATCTTGAATCTTGAAAGGCGTGTCAGTTTCCCCGAGCTGACCCCCGCAGCGTGGCCGCCGGTTGTCCATTGTCTTGCGTCCTGTAATCGCCACGTGTGTCAGTAGCCTGTGACGAATACTGGGGCCCACGTACCGCAAAGCACCCTTTTGTTAGGGAAGCTGTTGCTGCAGAGAGCCCATATCGGCGGTGGCGGGTTCAGTAACAATAGTTGGCGTTTAGTCACAACGGCCCGAAGGGGTGTTGAAGCGGCACCTCGAGGTTCCTACGAAATGAGTCACCGCAGCAATTGTGATAGGCTTCCATGGTTCTCTTCGGGGAAGCTCGCAACGCTCGCAGGTGCAGCTGGCTGAGAAAACTTGCATGTTGCCACCTTGGCAGGCCATTCTTAACACCCCGCAATGTATGTCTTAGATGGACACAACATTGAATTCCTTGGACAGCATGTGAGTCCCAAAGGGATGAGACCATTAGAAAAGAAATTTCAAGCCTTGCGCGAGTTCCTTCGCCCTACATCACTGCGAAAGTTCTGGGACTTCCTTGGGCTATTCAACTTCCACCATAGTTTTCTCACCAACATCGCCCGAATTATTATAACCCTGAGCGACCTTCTCAAGACCATTCAACATACGTCCTGTCCTCTGACCTGGACGTCCGACGCCGCAGAGTCCTTCTAAGCTCCCCAGGACGCATTGGCAGATGCCACCCTGCTGATGCATACCCTACATGTCGCACCAATGCGTCTTATCTCCTATGGGTCTAGTGCGTCTGTTGGCGCCGTTTCAAAACTCCTGATGCCCACTTGGGTTTTTCTCTCTGACGCTGAAGCCTGCAGAAACGCGCTACAATACGTTCGGTCGTGAACTGCTTGAGGTATACTTGCGCGTTCAACATTTCCGACACCTGCTGGGAGGAACAAACTTTCACGTCCACACGGATCAGAAGCCTTTGACGTTTGCTTTTCACAGTAATGATAATACTTATACCATACGAGCGATACGGCACCCTAATTTCATCCCCGAGTTCACCGTGGACATACGATACATTAAAGATCCAGTCAACGCAGCTGCAGATGTTTTCTCGCGTATCCACGCAATTTCCACGGCCACACTGGACTTCGTAGAAATGGTGACTTTGTGTGGCCGAGTGGGAACTCTGACGAGCGCCCCTGGGCTGGCGAATGCCTTCAATATTAACACTTAAGAACTACACGACACAAGAAGTCGCCAATTCACTCCTTACGTCCACCTGACGCCCGATTCGATCACACTCACATTGACACTGTTGGCTCTCTGCCACCATATCGAGGTGTTCGCTACATACTCTCTTGTTTAGACTGTTATATTCGCTGGCCTGCCGCATTTCTTTTCACTGACATAACGGCACTTACAGGGGCTTCCGCATTTGTCAGTGGCTGCATCTCGCGCTTCGGATGCCCCAGCGTTGTTTCGACCGATCGCGGCTGATAGTGCGAATTCGATCACTTCCATGAAATCACGTGCCTAATTGGCGTCCGCCATATTCATACTACCGCATATCACCTATCGACAAATGGAATCGTTGAACGCCTTCATCTCACCTTAAAGCCACCTTGATGGCGCGCCAGGCTCGCGCTTGTTGCGCTGAAGACGTTCCTCTCGTCCTGCTAGGCGTGCGTTCCTCTTTCAAGGAAGACCTAGGCTGCACGGCTGCGGAGGTGGTCTATGTCACGAAGCTGCGGCTGCCCGGTGAATTTTTTCGCAACAGCTGCTGTGATTGTTATATATCCTCCTTGGCCCTAACTATGTTCAGCAGTCCCGCTTCCTGCTTAAACGCTTGCGTCTTTGCCCTAGGAGGGTAGCATCCTCAAGTAATGTTTTAGTCAACAAAGACATGCCTACAGCGAGCCACGTTATTGCACGGCGTGACGGCATCAAACCATGTCTTACGCCTCCATATGACGGCCTTTTCAAGGTACTCAAGAGGACAGAAAAAAACTGTTACCATTTAACTCAATCGACGCGATGAACTCGTGGCGATAGACAGGGTCAAACCAGCCTACCTATTGACCTCGCCGTCATTAACAGGTTTCTAAACTTTAAGACCGCTTAAACAACGGATCTTGGTCTGGCATCAAAGGCTGTTCTTAGGGCACGGCTGCACCGCTGCTTTCCTTTTAAAAGGGGGCGATCCCTCTAGCTACCATCGTCATCTTTCTCGGCCACCTTCTATTTATGGCACGCTCCTGCGCGTGTGTCTCATGCCTCGTGCTGCAAGCTGCGAAATTAGACGGAAATAGAAGAAGAATAAAAAAGAGCTTCTTCGGCTCGTGCCATCGGTCCGAGCGGCTCTCAGGTCTTTCCCTCGCTCATGCACACATTGTTGTAGTGGACGTAACCTCGGTCCCTATAGGTGTTTATCCTCATATCTATCGCATAGAACATATGGCACCCACTGCACAAGGGACAAAAACTGAATAGCTTTAAGTGCGTCCGTCAGGTGTTTTCACCTACTTGCAGAACTTTCAACTTTCTCAGTGGCTGAAAAAAGTGCTTGCACGTTAGCGCGCTGTACAATACTTTTCAGCCTGTGTGAAACATTGTGTACACCGGCTACTCTACCACAAGTAGCCGCACAAGCACCCGGGTTTGTCGGTGCGTTCATGTATAGCACGATTGTGCCGACGTAGAACCCGCTGCAGCAGTCTTTAGGCCAAAGCAGTTTTTCTGGGTAACTGGCGTTCACCAGCCGGCCAACTGGTGTTTCAAAAGAGTGAGATAGATATAGAAACAGTAGACCGTCAGGTTTGCTACCCTACACTTGGGAAAGGGAGAAGGAGAATAGAAAGAAGGCAGAGAGACAGAGTTTCGAAAGTGCGATGCAAGGCATGAGGGTAGAATTTCTTCGAGGCGTTGACAAAGCATAGGTTTTTGATGCTCGTCTAGTGGTTGTTCAGTCCTTGGCTTGTAAACCCAGCACAAATGAGCAGTTGAACATAAAAATTCCAGGTCGAGAATACCGAAGGCATTTTTCTCTTGCAACTCATGTGTCAGCTTCTGCGACTGTGAGCAGTTTTCAAAGATGGCAAGGATAAAGGATTCTACATTATGAATTTGGGCATCATCACAGTGAAGTAGAGTTCGCATCAATGAATTGAAAACCTTGTTTGCTTTTTTATGCGTAAATGAGGGTTATCGCCGAACTTTCTGTGTTAAAAGGACATGCTATTGACTGGGGCAGTGTACATGTGATATCTACTGAGGAATATCTAACCTCACCTCCCGTGGTATTGGCCCCCAAAATCCCAGAAATTTAGCCTCGCATTTTCGAATCTAATCATCACTAATCACAGAAACCGATTACACCCTGAACCGCAATGCCGGCAGCTTTCCTTTCGTCGTGCCCGCTGCCAGTGTCATTAATTCACATGTGCATAAATCATCCTTTTTTTTCGATTTCCTTGCCTTTCATTGTGAACAAGAACTCATCGCTTCAGTCTGGCAGCTGAAATGTCTTGTTATTATTTACGTTTGTGGTGGCGTCCACTTTGCCATTCAGCTATGATTACACCGACCAGAGAAACTTTCATCTAACACGGCTACTTAATACCAGTTGCAACACCTTGCCTTGTTTTCTTTCCACCAGTGTATATGGGGTATGCCAGCCAAAATTAGCCTGTCCACCTTTTTAATTTTTTTCCTAATTAGTTAAGTCATTAGTCCACAACATTAGGCTTGTGGCGGAAGAGGGCAGATGACCGTACTCTGTATAATCCTTATATAACCTTATGGTGTGCAAGTTTTTATTTTTATTTTATATTATTTTTCATTGTTAAGCTTGCAGAATGTTAGCTGGGACACGCGGTATATTTCGTCTTTTGCAAGAAACTGGTTAGAAGTCTTGCACTCTGCCTGTCTTGCACTCTACCTGTCTTGCGCTCTGCCTATCCGTTCTTTGCATGTGTGCGCTGTGAACACCATCAGAATGAATCACTAAATGAATAGGTCACAAAAAAGTTGGTAGCAACAACGTGTCGTTATGCGATGGTCCGCGGCCGCTAAAGCGGCATTCTGTCGAACGGCCTCCATCGCGCTTCGCGCAGGGCCTCTCCAGTTCCCTTGGAAGGAAGTATTTTGCCAGATTTCGGGATCAAGCTAAGGGAAAAAATAACGATAGCGGAAAGCCAAAGGCAAAGCATGGATTGCAGACATACAGGAGGTGCACATTTCCAATAGTACATAGGCGAAACGCGGTTTAGCAGAGCCCTTCTGTTACGTGCCGTAAAGATTATCTGCCTACCTTCAGGCGTGACGTGCAATGTACCTGCATTTGCCTGCAAATCTGCCTGCAAAATGACGGAGCCGAGTCGACACACCATCAGATTGCTCAGTCGCGAAGCCACGTCAGCGTTCCACCTGCTCCTGCAAAACTCGCGGACAGCTTTTTCGTGGCAATGGAAGGAAAGCTACGGGGGTGGAGCTTCTTCGTGTGTGTTACTGCCCCAAGTATGCCGGCAGCGTTTAATTACACTTTTGGGATTTCAGTTTAATGGAACAGAGAGATAGAGGGATATATGGAAGACAGGGATGGTAATTAGTCGAGATTCCTGTTGGCTACCCTGCGCTTGGGGAAGGGAGAAGTGGAAGTCAAAGAAGGTAGAGAGAAGCTGGGGCTATAGACACGTGAATGGACAGTACTACAAGAGTCAAAGGCGTTCACACACACCAGACAATCTCAGAAAGCACAGAGGTGCCTTCACTGCCTTCTGAGCCGATGATCGGCGTGGACGGTGTTCTATATTGTCTGTTCACTCATAGGACGATCATCTTGCATATGCATTGGGCATTGATAGCCTTTGCCCTTCAAATTGACGTTAGCGGCACAATAAGTGGTTAATGTTCTCCTCGCATCCGCAGACATCGCATGCAGGACTGTCATCCACTCCAATCAGTGCAGCATAAGCTTTCGTGAAGGCAACTCCCAACCACCGCCAACACAGAAGAGACGTTTCGCGTTAATGTAGTCCGGTCGGAAGTCCGAATTGCAGAGAAGTCTGTGCAGTCTGGTGCGCCTTGTAAGCGTATGTGCGGTATTCCACCCAGCTAATGTTTGGCAGCCTCCAGGGCACTCTTTATGATGTCCTCTAGGCTGGAGGAGAAGTCATTGCGACAGCCGTCTTCGACAATTGATTGGAACATTGGCCAGTCGATACATTGTGTGGCGCCAACTAACTTGGCATCCATCAACCCTTCAATCCGAAGATAAGTGGGTAGGTGGTCACATCCCCACGTTTCAATATCCGGAAACCACCTGACCTTTCTAGTGAAGGAGCGAGAAACAAAGGTGAAGTCCAGGCAGCTACAGTAGGTAGTTCCACGCAGAAAGGTGGGGCTTCCATAATTCAAGAAGCACAGTTTTTGTTCAGAGGCAAATGACACTAATCTTCTGCCTCTCGAGTGGGCATTGAAATTTCCAGTAATCACCAAAGGCTGCGGAGTTTATGTCGTGATTCGCCGTAACCGCTCGCATTCCAGCCGACTTGGGGGCGATATGTAGGCTCCAGCTAATGTGAAAGTGAGCTTGCCTTTTTTCCCTGTCGTACATACGTATTGATTTTCTTGGTCAGGTGACACTGCATGATGGACATACGTAAGAACACTTCGTATGGATACGATGATCTTGCTGCATTCTCCGTGGGTGGCGGACTGGAAACATTCATACCCGGACAGTCTGATGTTATCTGATAGGGGCCTCGCAGATGATGATGACTGGGAACTTATTTCTGAACACAAACTCTCGAAAGTCTGTCATACGGGACTTAAGTTCTCTGGCGTTCCACTGAAATACCGACACGTTCCGGACTTCGTCACGAAACGTCGGCTTCTGGAGAGCCATGATTTTAACCAAGAGCTGCAGGTACTGGACTCAAAGTGTCCAGCGCCTGTAGCGTGCTTTGCGCAGACGATGATATCATGTAGGTAAGCATAACCCGAATGGCATTCACGAGCGACCGCAGAATGTCGATGACCTGGAAGTGATCAGCCCGCGTAGCTTCAAAAGCTGCCGAAGCCGCCGCAGTCGGTGCGGTGTGAGGCAACTTAGCAGGAAGTTATGCCATCGGTAGCTCAGGCCATTCTTCAGGACGGGCGGGCCTCTCCGCTCTGTTTGGTTTCCTTGTATCTGTCTTGGTGGCGCTGTGCGGTGATGCGGCAGTCCTTCTGACGGTAGCTGGCGTGTTCCTATCTGCAGCTGCGGAATTTCGTGAACGTTTTCGGTGTCGATGCCGACGTCGCCGAACAGCGGCAGCAGCCTCTCTATGCGTTGAATTGTCCCGCACCATTCGTTTTAGGATCGCGAATTCCTTCCGCACCCGCGGGCAATCCTTTGATGAGGCCCTGTGAGGACCACTGACGTTAGGGCACTTTAGAACATGTGTGCTGCAGGCGTCTTCTGAATGGGACTCTGAGCACCGCGAACACACGACGTTGTTCACGCAGACACCCTTCACGTGGCCAATCTTGCAACACTTTAAACACTGGAGGGGCTTCGGTACGAATAGTCGTACCGGATCGCGGGCATGCCCTACTTTGACGTGGGAAGGAAGGCTGTCTCCTTCAAACAAAAGCTTCACACAACATGTGTTTCCCCGTCTCGAAATCCTTGTAATGAAAATTCCTTCTGTCGTTGGCTTTATCAGTATTGCAAGTCGTCATTAGCAATGGCAACGTCGACGTCATAAATGACTCCCGCCGTACCATCGCCGCCTATAGGGATCATTGATCGCACCTTTATATTGTCGATATCAGTTATATTACGTAGGTCTTGTAGGGCGGTGCGATGTGAGCCATCAGCTGCCAGGACATTTTTTCGCGAGTTTATTCGCGCGTCTTTAATCTCATTCGGTGTGATTCTCTCGAGCAATGAAAAGAGGACCTGCCTGTGGAGGAGCCGCAAATTGGTCGGGGGGTCCATGGGCATAAAAAGCACAGTGTGCGGCCACCGCAGCGGTGCATTCTTCACGGTAGAAGCACTTGGCGACGAAGATGGCTGCAGTAATCTTCTTTTCGCTGATCTACTCATCACGACCTGGAAGTCATCGTCCGACGAGTCGGAGCTGTCCGAACAAAGCTCAGTGGCCTCGCTGTCTGTATCGCTTGACGCACTTCCACATTTTCTGGGCGCTAGCCGACTTGACGGCTCCACATCAGAAAAGTCCTCGGAGATCTCTTCATCCATTGCCGCAAGCAGGGAGCGGCAGCTCCTAGAAATGCAGGAAAACAAAGCGACAAAGCGGAGACAAAAGAACAAGCGTTCTATCAAAGAATCACTTCGTCTTCATCAAGGCATTCGGAGGCAACACTTTTTCTAATATGCGTCAAGCGTTGTGCGTCATGCAAGAACTACGATACATATTAACTACAATGATGTTTGCTAGCACGCTGCTGGCCTCGAACGCATCACCAACAAGCCACTTGGTCCCTGTCATCGGCGGTGCACACAAAACGCTAGCGTTCTGTATCCGAGAAAAAGTGTTGCCCTCTGATAAAGACGCCTTATTATGAGGCTTTCGATCTTCGCCTAGTCATAGTCTGCTCTCTGTCTTGCCCGTTCTTGGTTTTTTCCCGCGTGTATGTGCGTTGTAGCACGGCAACGGAGCATGTTCCACAGCATAGAATCGATGAAGGAGTGGATGGTGACGAAACAAAGCGGGTGCACGTTTCTTGCTAGAATAATTCGGCTGTTGCATCAATAGTAGTGTCATTCTCCTTCAATGAACCCCATGAATCCATACTCGGACTCAAAGGTTTTTTATGTTTAAATATTGCGAGGGTCTTCTTAAATGAATTGCACAGTGATATCCTTCTGCGATTTCTTAAAATTTGATGCCTGAAGGGCATTAAATCCCTGAAACACCTAGACTTGAAGCCGTTATCCCGAAATCACTGAAGCCGTTAGCCCGTTATAAAGCTTATAAGAAGTGCTTGGAGGTGGAGGAGCAAACAACTTTGTTTCTTCAATTTAAAGTTGTTTCCTCCTCTTCCAACCAGTTGGAAAAACTTTCGGATGCGGACCTCTAATGCAGCCTTGCCTCTAATGCATGCGTGTTTTTGGCAGAAAAAAAATTGTAAAATTGCTTTTAGTAAGATTTGGAATCAATTGGTTTCTGTGTAGCTAGTAAGAGAGCCGGTTGACAGTGTGATTAGCTTTTTTGTATAAATATTTCTCACCCGCCGCGGTTTCTCAGTGGCTATGGTGGTAGGCTGCTGGGCACGAGGTCGCGGGATCGAATCCCGGCCACGGCGGCCGCATTTCGATGGGGGCGAAATGCGAAAACACCCGTGTACTTAGATTTAGGTGCACGTTAAAGAACCCCAGGTGGTCGAAATTTCCGGAGTCCCCTACTACGGCGTGCCTCATAATCAGAAAGTGGTTTTGGCACGTAAAACCCCATATATTATTATTATTTAAATATTTCTCAATCTCAGTCGCTATGAACACATTTGTGTCGTCTTCTTGTAGGACACATTCTTCTCATATGTACGATGGGAAATAATTTATGAAAACAATGAACAAGAAAGGACCTACTATTGACCCCTGTGGCACGCCTGTATTAATAGGTTTTTTTATCACAACTTGGTCCATTGATGCAGACGTACTGTTGCTTATTTGTTAGATAGCTTTCTACTAACTTGTTAAGAGTAACACGACTACCTAGTCCTCTAATCTAGATAGCAATTTCTCGTTATTCATAAAGTCTAATGCTTCTATCACGTAAATACATATTCCCATTGTGAGGAGCTTATTTCAATGTTCTGCGTAATTTTTTTCAGTCAAGGTGAGCAAGGCTATCTCCGTACTTTTCGCTTTCATGTAGCCGTATTGTGGGCTATCCGCACAATTCCTTTCACGTGAATATGCTTTGCAGTCTCACCCACTAGAACATCTAAATTGCAATATGGGCCATACCGTAAATATATAAAAACAAAATTAGTCCAGTTTTATTAATTAGTCGAGTATGCATTTTAATTTTTTATGCAAGTGATGCCCGCCTTTTCGAGCAGACCAGCTCACGGACTAGAATTATGCTATCTGCCACAAACAATCTACGAAAACAATTTTTGAAAGAGTTTGCTGACACACTCTTATGGGAGCGCCAGTCCTTTTTCTACTGACGCCTTTGGTGTACGCTCCGGATGCGCTGCCAAAAAACATGAAAGTGTGCTCAATCAAATTACTGTCCTTTCGCTTTTTGCTTATGTTTTCCCGAGGCGTTATTACTCAACCTTCCTCAAGGAAGCTTTAACGCCTGCGTGCGGGCTTCATTTGGCTCAATTGTTTTCCTTCGCTTCCACCTCCTTGTGCCGCGCCAGTGGATGAAGACGGAGTGCGCGGGTCAATTCTATTTTCTTTTTCTGCTTCAACCCTATTGAAAGGAGGACAATCCTATACAATACTGTAGTTGCGTTGAACAGGAATGCGGCCTTATTTCGGTGAAGAATGTCTAAGAGGTGCGGCCACATACAAAAATTGACATCTCAGCACAAACGAAAAATGTAATTGGGAAATACTGTCTGTGCTCGGCGCTTGTCTGCAAGGGCAACAACTTGCAGCTTGAGTTGTGTTTTTTTTTGTGTGCTAGCAGCTGGGCAACAATTCATATTTTACGATAACTCCATCCCACAACACGTTGGCGCCCATATACATGGTAACGAATTCAAAAACATTCCTCACCAACGTGCCGATGTAATGGCACCTAGGCGACTGTTTGAATGTCACAGAACACATTTCCCTGCGTAACAACACCAGCTTTATCTAAGTACATGTGTAGTTGTACACCAATTTATATTTGTTGGCTATCATATATTTCAGCCAAAACAAATGTTTTTGTTTTGAGCATTATATCTCCCAGAGGTGGATCTCGGACACAGAATTACCGAAGGTTAACGGAACCAGAGTCAGCATGGTGGAACTCTCGATAATAACTTCTACCACTAGGCCGTTGAAAAAAAATTATGGGTTTTCCGTACCAAAAGCGCGATATCAATATAAGGCACGGCTTAGTAGGGGACTTCAGACTAACTTCAACAATCTGGAGTTCTTTCAGGTGAACACAAGTCAAGGTACACGGGTGTTTTTGCATTTCGCCCCCATCAAAACGCGGCCTCCCGCGCCCACAAGCTTGCCAGCACAACACCAAATCCACTACTCCACGACGGCGCGTAGGTCCTGGGAGAGCCCCGCAGAATGAAAGCGCATGAACGTTTACGCAATGCGCAGTCTTTGACATTCGGTCGCTGCGGTGAGATAACCAGCCATGCAGTGAATTTGTTTCTGAAAGCCCAATATACGAGCGTTATTAGGTGTCGCCCAGTAGTCCGAATTCGAGGACCTTCCCATGTAGTCTTAACCTTGTTTCAACTGAGCGTCGATGGGTCCCCTGATGACGGAGCAGTCGGTTCCTGTGTCGACCAAGGTGGTGACTGCGTGGCCATCGAGAAGCACGTCGACGTCGGTGATTCTTTGTCTTGCGTTGCAGCTAGGTCATGGTGTCGGACTACGGCTGCGTCGTGTGGACCCTGAAGCTGTAACGAAGCTGAAGCTGGGTGGCGGAGGATCCTCGTCATTTCGACGAACAGCAACCACACCTCCATCGGTTGCTGCTTCTACTTTTTTATTGACACGTGTAGTTGTTTATCTATTTCGGGTTACCGCTTTTTGCCGTCTGACAAGTGTTATCGCTCAGCGCAGGACGCGCCCGCATTTATTGGAAGCTTCTCGAATGTTATCGATGGTTCTGTTGTCGATGATTGAGATCCTGTTGAAGGTTTCGTGCGAGGTTTCCGGATCCTCCGACGAAACTCCACGGAAGGTAGAAGCTCCGTGGGATGTTGAAGCACGATGGCGGTAGCTGGGGCTGCCATTGTGGTTGTTGAGCTGGCACGGTCTTCCTGGTCGTATCAGGCAGAAGTCCGTGCTCCGGGGCAGTCCCTGCAGTCGGTGGCTAGCTTAGTGGCGTTGGGCGACGTTGAATTGAATTGAAAACAACGTTGATGTTGTTTTCGGAGTACGGGATTTGTTCGCGGCTTTGCGGGGGCGTTCGGTACATGAATACCCAGCACCACCACCAGATGTCACGTAGTAGTAACGGCGAAGAAGGTAGCAAAACAATGGTTGACGAAGCTACCAATTTATCGGGTGAACCTGTGCCCTCAAAAGCAGGCTACACTCAAAGAACGATAGCGTCGAACACATTCGGCGATCGTTAAAAATCTGATCTGGTGGTCGAGCGCGCTGGCTTTTATAGACGTGTTATCGAAGGTTGCAAAGTAATCGCTGGTGCCCCGTTCTCTTCCAAAACATTCTGCGCTGCTCGCGTCGCACATGCAATCAGCTTACAAAAGCTCCAGTGACAACAGAACCATAGACAACATTCGAGAAACGTCCGATACATGCGGCCATGTCCCGCACTGAGCGATAACATTTGTTAAGCAGTGAAGAGCGGTCACGCGAGCAAGATAAACAAGTTTACTTGTCAAGAGATAGATAGATAGATAGATAGATAGATAGATAGATAGATAGATAGATAGATAGATAGATAGATAGATAGATAGATAGATAGATAGATAGATAGATAGATAGATAGATAGATAGATAGACAGATAGATAGATAGATAGATAGATAGATAGATAGATAGATAGATAGATAGATAGATAGATAGATAGATAGATAGATAGATAGATAGATAGATAGATAGATAGATAGATAGATAGATAGATAGATAGATAGATAGATAGATTTAAATTGCTTTAAGCAGGCAGAGAATAGTGATTGCATTAAGAAAGCAGACAATCAGGTTGAACATATAGCTTAATTCCGGAAAACATGCAACGAATAACGAGAATCTGGGCAAAGCAAGAGAGCGCGAGAAACGGCATAATCGCTATGCCATAGCACCCGCGACCATTTCTTTTTTGGAGGGGGGGAGAGGGGGAGCTTGGATAGACCACATTCTTAACTGTGAAGCTAGCTTAGTTTCCTGCGAAGATCTTTGCCTTATTAATGGCGGCGCAGAGATTTTTGTGACACCACGTACAAGCACAGTTTGCTTGTCCTATGGCATAGAAGATGTAGACGTGGCGCCCGCGTTGAAACCTTGCGCAGTACACAAGCCCCGGCACGTGCAGCTAGCATTTCGTCTCCATTTGAAAGACGAGCAATGCCGTCATTAGTTAGGTAAATGTTTAGAGTAGAGAAGCGCATTTGCAAATTAGGAAAGAGGTCTGTTGTCTTACGCAATGTCCTGCCGCTGTGTTTTGATTTCAATCAATGGAAGCGCTAATTTCTCGCCACTGCGTTTAGTTTACCACTTATCTTTTCTCGTTCTTATCTATGGAGTGTTGCTTGAAGTCAACAAAGCTACACAATAGCGAATCCGGCGGCCGTAAGATGCTCTTCTAGCTTGGTTTCAACTCGGCACTCACATAGCGCTGTCGAATACAACAGTATCTACAACGTAGAAGCATTGAAGGAACAATTTTTTTTCAGTATTGTTGGCCTACGTTTCGAAAAATGTTTATTTCGGAGAGCGACGATACCAACACTGAATCACAATTGCGGCAGAATTCCACCAGGACGATAACATATACTAACGCGAGAACGTTAAGGGCCCCGTGTCGCAGGAACTACGCTGTCGGCGTCAGCAACGTTGTCCATGAGAAAAAATCCTCCCGAATCACAATCACGCAGGCCCTCCAGGTGCTGAGAGGTTTTATTGAACTATATAAATTTATCAAAGTAAAACGCATCGGAAAATTGGTAAAGTGCGATTTACACATGACCTACAGACAACAGGCATGGTGGCGTCGGATTGTAATTTGAATATACGAGAAAGTCATTTGAATATAGGAGAAAACATTATTTTGTTACGCGGGAACTGAAGCACGAACCCTTTTTTCCTTACTTACGGAGGTATAGGCCATTGATGTGTCACTGCTTGTAGCCTCTGCCTTACGGAAGTACGAGCCATTTCTTTACCCTGCACTGCCGCCGGGATCGGCCCACCATTGTTTTCTTTTGGCCCTGTGTCGCAAAATATCCGGTGTCGCTGTCGGTGTGAACGGGACCCCATAACGCTATTGCGTTCAGGTCTTAGAGGCGAAGCTTAAGCATTTCCAAGTTTCTGTTGCAGACGTGCCAGGACCAAGGCGCAATATTTAGTAAATATTTAGGAACAATTAATCCCGGAAATACAATTGCAGATTTCTAACACTAGTGTCCTTAGCTACCGCTCACAATCCAGACAATTCACTCGCAGTTCTAAGTATCCGTTGCAACCTTCTCTGCCTATGGATCTGTAGAAAGTAAATATAGCCTTTTAGTCGAAGCGTGGAACTTAAAGCCAAATTTATCTTTGCGCCAAAGTACCCTAATCTTGCTGCATGATAAACTAGGCACCATGATTAAACGTAGTTATTTACAAACATTTCTGTAAGCAAGTTGCGCAGACAACTCTACCTGATGCTGTTTGCAAATGATCAAGGGACCTTCTGGTTTTCGTTGCAAAAAAAAAAAGGAAATCATTTCACCTTGCCACTCATTGTCAGCCGGCGTACCACTGCCTTCCCTAAATCTTATTATGTTACCAAATTCGAAAAGATGGCCCAAGCTGTGAGAAATGATGATATGCAACCACGCGGTGCATTTAATGATAAAAACGGCAAGCAATGAACTTATCAGCACTAGAATCGAAGCAGCGGACTCGTAGCCACGTTATAGCGAAACCTTAGCGAGCGCGAAACAGCTGTGCCACATCGTGGTAGACCATGCTGTGGCGTGTACGGTTCAATATACAGGCTTGTGGTTTACTCTGGTCCTTTGCTCTGATAGCTGCAAATCATGCGCACAAAAAAAGAAAAAGCACCCACGCACTTTTAACGCTGTTCAGCTCTGCAGAGGAGCAGTCAGCTAAATATAGATGCAAGACTATGAATTAGCAGGGAAAAAGTTTGGGCGTGTTGGTGGGATACATTCAGACTGGGATACATAGCGCAAAAAATGACCTTCTGTTTGACACCAGCTGCAATAAATGACACCAACTGACAAAATGACACCAGCTGCAATGAATCAATTGTTGAAAGTTAGCGCTCGTCATGTGTTCTTGTCCCTGTGTCATTTTTTGCGCTATGTATCCCAGTCTGAACTATGAATTAGTCACAGTGGCTCGTAAATTCCATCTAGGCAGTTCTTGGCGAGTTGTTCCTTTGTTCTTCACTAAAAGAAACGGTAATATATGGCCGTGGTCATTGAAAGAAGGGTTCATATTTCTGAATAGGAGACACACGCGCGCAACTTTAGCGCTATGAATGGCCCATTTGAAGAGTTTTCCGCTAGGTGTAGTGAACACGCGTTGGGAAGCATTAAACTGCCTATGCTTCACGACTAAAATACATAAACGCCAATGATTAACTCTTATCATAAGAAGCTAACAAACACTGACACCAAGGACAACATAAGGGAAATAACTTGTGCATAATAAATGAAATATAATGCAAATTTTATTATATTTGATTCAATTTCATTTATTTCACCGTATTTCATTTATTAAGCACAAGTAATTTCCCTTATATTGTCCTTGGTGTCAGTGTTTGTTGGCTTCTTATGATATAACTAATAAATATCGGGCCCTTCGGTTAACCCCTTTCCAATGGTTAACTCTCGCAATTCGGAGAATAGAATGTACTGGGTCGTGCGAATTGCAGTTCGAGTAGCTGATGAGATCTATGCGTAAAACGTCGAGTTAGTATGCGGCTGTTTCATGCAGCATTTCGGTGCTCCGGTGAATTCTGCCTAAAATGAGTTGTTTTTAAAATAAATATTGCTCAATGGCTTGCTTCGTGGAACCACGAGACTCACAGGACGCTAGTTTTACGTCATAGGGTGCCACTCGTTTCGCATTCTAGGACGGAGTCGTTAAAACATCGTAAAGGCAAAAACCATTCTTTCGCAATTACACAAGTGCACAAAATGCAATAATGCTCATGTCCCGTGTATTGGAGGCCCGTTAAAGATGCCCTGGTGGTAAAAATGTATCCACAGTCTGCCACTACCACGTGTCTCATAATCAAATCGTGCTTTTGGCACGTAAAACCACAGAATTCGTAGGTTCGTCACGTAAGTGGAGAGGGAAGAAAAAAACACATAGTATGGATATATCAAGCAATTCGCCCTAGGTGAAAAAATGTAATTTCGTTTTCCATATTTGTATTGTGAGTATTTTTTGTATGCCGTAGAATAACAAAATGATATGATTGGCTTATTGCTCCAGAACTGCGTATATAATCGGTGAGAAGCTTCAAGGCATGAGAATGTTGTGGCACCGAGTAAGACACTATGCAGCACAATTCCATGCAATGAAGGAGCTCAAGAGACAAGAGCTTAAATTCTGTGCCCCCATGGCTGTATCTCCACAACTGTGGCAACAGCCGATCTTCTAGCGCACTCTGTATCTGGAACGTCTATAAATAACAAAAATGTTGACCCTCAGTTCAAAAACACGGTAATAATGGTTTGTTTTGTGTTAGTGGTGAGACATGCACTAAAATCTCATGCATAAATATAATGCACGTCTACTTCAAGTAGAAGACGGGGTGTATAAATTACTGGCCGTTCCGACAATTTCGCTTACTTTCTTCATTTCCTTTCACCGACGCTTATAGCAACATAATAAAAGGAAATAATAGCTCCATTTACAAAGGTTGCGCAATCTTCCCGATCTGTTGAAAGAAGAGCGCAATAGCTGCTGAACAAAAGGGACGCCTTGTCCTTTTGTTGTAGGAATCGAACGGGCTTTCGCTGTATGTTCTTGTAAATCCAGGTGCTGGCGCATAGATAACTTTGACGCCTTTGAGCTCAAAAGCGAGATAAGGCAGGGTTGTCGGGCTCCGACAAAAGCTGCGATTCGGATTTTAAAGCTTTTCGTCGCTGTAACTAATGGGCGCACGCATTCAGCAAGCGCTGAAAGCTTGCGGGGCTGAAGTGGCTCAACAAAGCAAAATAAAGAGCTATGAAACATAGCTCCCCGCCTCCTACGTTTTTTTTATTCAACATCATGGCTAAACAACATTATTCGATGGCTATAACAATCTACTCTTTCATTTTTTATGGTTAGGGCTTGTCAAAGCACTCTTTTATTGCAGTGCAGGGGCTCTACTCATCACCCAGTGTGTTCTGAGCGTAGTACTTCAACCTTTATCGAAACATTCGACAAGACAAGCATAGACATTGTCTTAAATCATAGCATTTGCGAAGAAGGGGAACGAACCCGTGACCATAAATTCCTAGAAGCCGCACAACACGAAGGGGAAGGGACAGAAGGTGAGAGAAGCATGAAGGAGAGAGGCCTTGACCGACGGCCGGACATCGTCTGATGCCAATTGATTTTACCTTAAAAATGCAGTACTACTACTAAAAAAACGCAGTACTCTACTAGTCCGCCGCACGATTGCCGCCGCTTAGCGGCTATGGTGCTTCGCTGCTAAGCACGAAGACGCGGCATTGAATCCCGGCGCGATGGCCGCATTTCGGTGGGGGCGAAATGCAATAAACGCCCCTGTCCTGTGCATTACAGGCACGTTAAACTTCCACTCATGGTGAGAATTAATCCGGCGTCCGGCACTGCGACGTGCGTCATAACCAAATCGTGCTTTTGGTGCGTAAAACTGCAGAATTCAATTCTATTCATGCACTACCAAGCACACAAACACACACACAACATACATAGAGAGAGAACATAAGACAAGAAAATCCAAACACCACGTGCCCACGCTCAAAGCAACATCATGAACATTGGAGTAGGCACACTCAAGGAATCTTTACTCTTCGTCGGTCAGCATCCATGAAATCGGCAAGCTGCCACATCTTCTATCTGATAAATACGTAATTTTCGTGGCTTCTTCTGATGTGGCTATTGTCGATACTACGGAGTCACTAACACTGAACAAACAAGGCGCGCAATGAATGTGTAGGAATGATGAACTGACCAAAATTTTATTCATTTACTGTTGGTGATAAGAAGCTATACTACATAGTATACAACTCCTATTGTAAGATTCCGTTCTGAAATTAGGTATTTTTAGTGTGAGATATCGTTTCTTCAAGAAATTTTCAAAATGAAAATTTAGGAACGTACTCATTCGCGTTACCTTTTGTTTGCAAGGTTCCTCTGCAAAGCTTGCATCTATATTTTTTAATATCGTTCAAAATCTGCATATTCCTCGGTAAAAAAAACAAGTGGCGCTTCTTTAAAGTTTTCTTCACTATTTAACTATCGTACACGTCTCGTGTATTTAGAAAGGATGATGCGATAGCTCTACATTCTCTCACCATTCAAGTGATCTTTTTATGAACCACTAAAAACAAAACGGAAGAGAACAGCTATATCGCGAAATACTTATTTTTGTACCTTGTCCTATCCTGAATTGTTTTGTATCGCCTTTTTGTGTGCGCGTGCGTGTCCCGTTGCATTTATTGTGATTTTGCAGTATGCTCTTCTGCTGTATCTTATTTTCCAGCAGAGTTGCCTTACTAACGTTTCACACTCATATGCGCAGGTGATATAAAGGGACATAATGCACGATAGCGATGGACAAAAGTTCGCCTTTGTCACATTTGCGAGTGCTGAAGGGTCTCTTGAAGGCTCTGTGATTGCCGTGGGTTTAAACATGATGTTCTTTATTCCATTATAGGTGCGAGCTTGGAAGCAATACAGTGGCCCCAGCAACGCCACCATCGAGAAATCCGGTGGCAATCGCGTGAAATGCACGTCATTAAAATGCAGGTTGTCTGGCACTGGAAATATGTGCTTTAGGCTCGTTGGTGAACGTACTACACCGCTCACTGTGCTGTAGGCGCTGTGCAGTGTGGGTTGGACTGGTGTGATTGGGCACCTCTCCTTTCGAAACGTGCCAGCCAGCCTGTTACTTTTACCCTAATGTCGTGTTCAATGCCAGCCCCTAAAATGCGTGCTGCGTTTTCTGAGACCATTGAACCTAAAGAACTAATTATTTGCCACGATAAGTAACGCCGATCCATTATCTGTGTTCCCTCCATTTACGTTACCAATAGACCAGCCGTATTTCGCTATGCTGCGCCACCACATACATTCACCTTTCCTCTATTATATGTAAAGCCCCAGGCATCGGACAGGGCAGTAACTGCTAATTCTAATTCATCTTCTCATCGACAAGTAGATAGTTGCTACTAGGATGTCCCAGGGATCGCAAATCGGCGGCACCACGTGGCCACGGTTCAGGTGCCGCCGGAGAGCAGAATTAATGAACTCAGACAGTTCCAGGAGACAACAAGCAGAAATTCATTCTGATAGGATGTTATAATACGATTATGAAAATGTTCTCGACGATTACGATACTCCCTAAAGCGAAATTGGAGCGTAGCACGATACGTGTTTTCATTTCGCTATATATGAGGCAAAGAAATTGAGACGGAAATCCCCGCACTGACTGGAAGCCGGCTAGTGCCATCAGTGCTTTCATAGAGGGAGGGGCAGTATGGGAATGCTGGCATGGTGAGTGGAATCGGGGACAGCTGTAGAATGCATGGATGGAAAAACTTTATTGATTGATCATGATAGGGGAAAAGGAAAATATGAGAGAGGAAAGAATGGGAGGAAGCGGGTGGGGTGGGACCTTATTCCAGGGCACCAGTGATCCTGGCTACCCTCTCTGCCTGTTCCAAGAGACCCCCTTGGACCCCCCGCCCCGAGGATCTCCCGCAGCTGCCTACTGTAGGCCAATTTGCTTCCTGTGGTCTTTTCGTGCATTCCCCCGTCACATATGGCAGTGACGGCCATGCGCTGCCTCATGGGCAAGCGCCGGCATGTAGTGTGGGATTCATGTCGTGCGCCCTTTCCAAGTGAGGATAGGTGTGTGTTGATATTCGTTCGTATGCGCAGGTTTCTTGTAGACCCCATTGCCGATGCGGGGGGAGGGGGGAGCAAGGCGCTAACCTGTGCCACGTCAGTGTACGAGGTTGTGTCGAGCAGTAGGTGGACTATCTTTGCAAGGGCTGTGGTTCCCTGTTCAGTTTGTGAGTTCTCGTGCTAGGGAGTGTGCCCTCTCATTGCCTGGGATGCTCTCATGTCCTGGACACCATATGATTACATGGTCTTGGAGTGCGTCGCCTATGACTCTTAGGGTGATTCCTGGCAACCTGCCTTGAATGTATATTCTGCATGCTGCTTGAGAGTCGAGATAACCACTTCCGACTGCCCGGCGCTGTTGCGTGTTTCATTGTCATCCCTGTTTCTGAGGCTTCAGCAGTGGCTGTGCATGATGTCTTTATTGAGGCCGTCATCTCGGTTGTTTTTCCCTGCGTATTGCGAACTGCTACTATGATGTGTCCGTTGGCGGTCCGAACGGCGTATGCGTATTTGACTTTTTGATTGTTCCCAATGCTTTTTATAAGTCGTTTAATTGGCTCGGGCTTGTCTTCGACTTTTGTAGTATTCAGGATTTATGTTCTTTCGTACCGGTGTGGCTTGGATTGATCATGAAGTGCTATTAGGTCGCGTTGTCGGCGATCTTCAAGTGACCTTGAAAAAAAATCGGAGCCGTTATCAGGGCACTCAAACGAATACATCTGGCTATCGTTTCGAGAACAAAACGAGAACATCCGGGAAATCAGTCAAAATTTAGTAATATGCAGTCTCTGGCCCCCAACTCTTTGTACAGGACCACATTACACACACTATAGTTACTGCCCAAACAAGTTACAGAAAGTATTGCTTCTATGTTCTTCCTAATGCTTGTTCACAATATCACTCAAGCTGTAACTTCTATTACGCTGAAGTTTTATTTGTAATTTCCCGTAGGGGCGACGTGCAGAAGGCAGGTACAGGGCAGCATACACTTCACTGTGATCTTTTGGCGCTGACACAGGGTTGCCTGTGCTGTTGTGAACGCCAGCAGTCCGTAAATTCCGCAGCGCGGGTTTTTCATTGCTTCGACAGATGGCGCCATGCTATGTGGTGCCTCATTCAGGTGATTTGCTTCTGCTAGCTGCGCAGTGCGCCCCGTCTGGCGTCTTTCGCTGCCTGTAGTGCCGCCTTCAGCCGGTTTTCAACTTCTAGCTGGGCAGCATCCATATAGATCAGTGCACAGTCTGGCCTGCTGCGGTGTGGGTGGGGCGTGCCATTGCGAACATGCACTACGCCCAGTTTAAGATTGTGGCTAGTATCATCTCCAACCAATCTGCTTTGCCGGTTGTCATTTCATGCTTACATTTACTCTCGATTACGGGAGAGCCAGTAATTTTTTTCCTTCCTGATGTGGTTTGGGATCTGGTGCATTTAGTCACTGCAATAATACAGTTTCACCGGGTATCTTAGTTCAGTCGGTAGTTGTCCGGCTTCTGTGAGACAGGCATTCCGTCTGAGTTATCAGGTCCGCTGCCTTGTGCGCTTCAGAGGTGTTGCAAACTTGTGCGTCACGTGGGATTTCATTTGCGGTGTTCGCCAGTAACATACAGGTTGCTCGTGAACATCATCACTGTGCCACTTTGTACGCGCCACGTATGATCTGGCCCATCATTTTTGGTTGCTGTGCGATTTAAGTTTTGATAAGGTAGAGCGTATGTTAACCTGGCTAGAGGGGCAGGGGTATTCTGTAAGAGGCTACCTAGTGGAAACATCCATTTTGTCTGCTGCTGAAGTTATGATTGGCTGGGCTGGGGCATGCGTCAGACGGAGGTAGGCACTCCAGCCAATCAGCTCTTTAGCAGCAGTCGGAATGGAGATGTCCACTGGCTGGAACCTTAAAAAATACCCCTTCCCCTGCTGATTATAAAAGCTTCAACGATTCGTATTGTTTCGCTTCCTTATAGGCCTCTCTCTTTCTTTGTAGCTGATCCGACTAGTCTTGCTATTTGCTTCGTGGTCGTTTTGAGGGTCGCAATAGTGTAATCCGCTCGCGTGTCTCTTCAGATCCAAAGGTCCAAGACACAAGTCTTGGTTCGTTCTGGAAGCATGCTGTTTTCTAGTTGAAGGGGTAGGTTTTGCCTGTTACAGCAGTTTCTTCAATGGACTCCGATCCATTCAGACTTTTCTGGTGCACAGGTCATGCCGTGTTCTGCCACGAAGTGTTGGACGGCGTTGACAGCTTCTTGAAGGGTGCTTTATTTGTGGCCTGACGAGGCTTTTCCCCTCCATAAGGTGATATCATCCGCATAGCGTGCCAATTTGAGGCCTTGTACTTGATATAATATTCTTGCTAAATTGTTCATAGCCTATGTTAAACAATAATGGCGAGAATATAGCTCGCTGTAGAGTTCCTTTGTCGGACAGCCTTAGCGTGGGTGATCGTATGTCTTCTAATCCTATCGTGGCAGTCATGCCAGGTAGGAAGAATTTGACGTAGTTGAATGATTGATTTGATTTGATGTTGAATGCACTCTTGAAGTCTAGCGCCACTATTCTGTGTTCTTCTCCACTCGTCACGTTCTTTATTACTTCGTCTCCGAGTCTGAGGAAAACACCGTGTGTCGAAAGATGTTTGCGGAAGTCGCACATGTAAAGCGAAAGGAGGTTGTGCCGTTCGATATAGTCGGTTAACCTGGCGAGTATCACTTTTGCAAACAGCTTCCCGAGACATGACGTAAGTGAGTGGCTCCAGGACTTGAATTGGTTTCTCTTTTCACGGTTTATGGATAATAATTATGGTGGCTTCCTTCCATTGTTAGAGAATCGTACCAGTTTCCCATATACCACTATTGAAGTAGTCGACTAGTTGTCCGAATTGCTGATTGCTGAGGTTGCGCAGCATAGCGTTGGTGATGCCATCCTCTCCGGGCGCTGTGTTTCGTGTGATGTCCTGTTCCGCTGCGTACAGTTCCACAACCGTAACGGGCTCATCTGGAAGGTCGTTTGCTGGCCCTCTGTAGATGAGAGATTCGACGCTATCGCCCCCTATTTTGATGTATTTGTCCCAGAGGCAGGCACGTACCCAGGGGGGGGGGGCCCGGGGGGGCCCGGGCCCCCCCCCCCCCGAAATCAAGTGGCATACCCCCCCCCCCTCCCCACTCCCCATCCACGCCACCACTCCTCACACATTCCTAAAGCGCCGCCAGATCAATGTTGAGACTTCGAAGCTCTTTATCGGTCAGCATTATGCTGCCTTTTTCATTCCTTTTAGATGGCGGTAATTATCGGCATCTCTTGTAATCTGACGGACAGTTGTCTCGTAGATTCCGCACCCGCGCGATTAACTCGAGATGCGTTCAGTTGTCACCATCTGACATGACGTAAGTGAGTGGCTCCAGGACTTGAATTGGTTTCTCTTTTCACGGTTTATGGATAATAATTATGGTGGCTTCCTTCCATTGTTAGAGAATCGTTCACCTGGGCGGTTATCATCCACGTGCAGTCGGCAAGCCCAAAGTTCCCGGATGCAAGAAGCCGGACGGAGGATCACGTGGTGTCTGCCAACAGCCATATGAACCGTTCAACATCCAGGCATCATCGCAGTCAGCGGCGAAGCGCTTCTTTGTGTAACCCTGCTTTTCGCTCTTGGCAGGTGAGTTTGACTTGTCAATTGCTGTAACTAGGTATATTGTATTAATTTTTTTTTCTCGCCGCTGACTGCAAAAATGCCTGATACATGCTCTACTTGCACCAAACCCGTAGACGGGAAGTGTTTGAGTTGTTCTCTTTGCAAAAGATGTTACCACTTTGGAAAGAACTGTTCTACTATCTCGAAAAATGCGTTTTCAAAAATGTCGACTGCTGAGCGTGAAGCCTGGACATGTCCATCATGCGAATCCAGTACAAGCAATCACTCCGACTCGGATGATTGTGAAGCTTCTTTTGGTAATGAATTCTCTGCTGTTAAGAGCAAGCTTGACCGACTGACAGTTACGGTTGAAGCACTCGTAACTAATGTGGCAGAACTACTTCAATTTAAGGACACAGTTGAAAAAGTGGCCGAAACTGTGACTGAAATTCAAAAGTCAATTGAGTTCCTTTCCAATAAATATGAATCTGCAAAGTCTGGCCTGGAAGCTAACCAAACAGAGTTAACTCAGCTACATGCCCGAGTGGAATCACTTTCTGAGACTGTTGACGCCCAAGCTGAGCTACTGGATAAATCAAGGTGCGTAGTTAATGATCTTGAACAGTACAGCAGGCGATGCAACTTTGAAATACATGGCCTCCGAACCAACCCTAACGAGAATTTGGTTTCTTTCATGGGTGATCTAGCTCAAAAACTAGATTTTTCGGAATTTGATGCAAATACTATTGCTTCAATACATCGAATGCCGAACAGAGACAGTTTGACTCCCCCTATCCTTGTGCAGATGCGTGACGTGGCGTCTAAAGAAAAATGGCTTGCGCTACGGACAAAGCTTCGCAATTTGCCTACTGATGAGTCTCATCCTCGGTTGTATTTCAATGAAAATTTGACAAGGACAAACAAGGAGCTTTTCCGATTGGCCAGGTCCAAGGGAAAAGAAAACCAGTACAAATTTGTGTGGACACGTAACGGCAGAGTTCTGGCCAAGAAATCGGAAGAAGTGAAGTCTGTCATCCGCATTGAGAAGTTGTCTGACCTAGATAAGATCTGCTAAGCATGAGCAATCTCGAATTCCTTACGTGTGCAACTTTTTCTGAAGCTACAAAATATTTCACAAGTGACGCGCAACTTGCATTTCGCGCAACGCACGTTAATATCCGCAGTATCCGAAAGCACTGAGATGAATTCATGGCCGTAACTTCACCTTTTCGTTCTACATTTGACGTATTTGTACTGACGGAAATTAACATTTCAGCTGATATTTTTAACCAGTATGCAATACCGGGTTACCAAGCAATTTCATGCACACGACCTGCAAAAAAAGGGGGCGGCGTCGCAGTTTTTGTGAGAGACAGTTGGACTATTACAGAGCTAAATTTTGGCTTCCAGCAAGCAGAAGTTGTAGCCTTGCGTATGAGCACGCCAGCTCTCTCTTTGATAGTCTTTGCAGTATACCGACCCCCCTGTTTTAATGGCAGGCTCTTTTTGGCCGAACTTGACACCGCCCTATCAGCTCACTCACATGAAGACTATATCTGTGTAATAGGCGATATTAACATAGATACCTTTCGCCCTTCTATGGCTCTGGTCGCGGATTACCTTGATCTGTTATCAAAATGGGGACTGCAACCAACTATCCAGAAAGCAACGCGAGAAGAATTTCTGGCAGGGCAACTGGTAGTCTCTTGCATCGACCATATAAATATAAGAGCTCCGAATTTCGCCATACAGTCTGCTATCGTCGAAGCAAAACTATCAGACCATTACTTTGTTTGTTGCTCTTTAGCCCGGAAATCGAACCCTCCAACAGCGGTTCGCGGCAAAAGGGAAATATCCATCTGTGATCCCAAAATCTTCTACAGACTGGCATCGGAATACGATTGGGAAGTGTTCTTGGAAAAAGTGTCCCCGATAGACATTTATGATAAACTTGTTGAAATAGTACAAGAGTTTAAGAAAGCGGCTACTCGCGTGGTTGAAATCAGGCAGCGCAATAAAGAAAACTTGTGGATGACCTCCGAAATACTATCAGCTATAAAAGAAAAGGATTTGCTCTGGGCCCAGTCGAAAAGGGCACCTGCTTCTATCCTGCTACGATCAAAATTTAAGGTTGCAAGAAATAAAGTGAACGCAATGATTCGTCAGGCAAAACGAGTACATTTCCGTAACAAGTTTAAACAAGCAGGCTCAGATACTAGGAAAACATGGTCTTTGGTTAATAATCTAAGAGGTGTCAAAAGGCGTGGCAATGATGGAAAAGATTTTGTGTCGTATTTTGGCACTGATGAAGAAAACATAGGTAATGAATTCAACAAGTTTTTCTCGCAAGTTTCGGGTAGTGCGCAACAGCATCCCTTATTTTGTACTTTTAAGCACAGCACTGTCGAATCCGCACACCTACCTTTGCTAAGTGAGGATGATTTAGGTTCAATTATTTTCGGTCTTAAGCGAAATAGATCTATGGGAATAGATGGCATTTCAATTGATGATCTGCGAACCTTGTTCGACATACTTAAAGGAGTGTTGCTGTCGCTGTTCAACAGCATTATCTCAAGTGGCATGATCCCGCCGAACATGAAAGCGGCAATTATTACCCCAATTCACAAAGGTGGTCCACATAATAGATATGAAAATTATCGTCCTATTTCAGTCTTGCCCTGTTTGACTCAAATATTAGAAAAACATCTGCTGATTACAATGACAAGTTTCTTAGATAAGCACAAAACCCTGTCACCGCGTCAGTATGGCTTTGTACAAGGTAAAGGGACGGAAATGCTCTTGGAGGACTTTTCTGACATGTTAAATCGTTCTTTTGAATGTAACCAAGTGGTGTGTGCACTGTTTGTGGATGTCAGCAAGGCTTTTGACAGCGTTTGTCACACCCTGTTATTGTGTAAACTATCCAGGTTAGGCTTCCGTGGAGTGTTTTTTTTCGCTTTTGAAAAATTTTTTGCAGCAGAGAACGCAGTACGTCTCGATTGGGCGGGCAAAGAGTGCTTCTTTGCTAATAAAAGCTGGCGTTCCTCAAGGTTCCATAATTAGTCCGCTGTTATTTAACGTCTACGTGAACGACCTTTCAAACGCCGTGCCTGCAGGCCTGTATCAGTACGCTGACGATACTGTCCTCGTATCCCAGTCGCCGAACTACTCTGACTCCCTTTCTTCTCTTCAAGCTGCAGCAACTATTGCTATGGACTGGTTCTCACGCAACCTAGTCAAAGTAAACAGCTCTAAGACCCAACTTATATGTTTTCACAGCCCGATGAAGAAAGTAGATTTGAACCAGCAGCTGCTCTTGCACGGATCTAATTGTTCTCAATGTCAATGTCTACCCCTGAGATATAAAACTACTGTGAAATACCTAGGATTATACTTTGACAGTGCTCTTTCTTGGAATGACCACTTATCCCACATTTGTAAAAAGCTCCGAACCGTCTCCTGTGTGCTGTATAACATTAGATACTATATGCCACTTTCAATACGCAAAGCTATTGTAAACGCTCTCGGTTATAGCGTACTGCGTTATGGCATAACAATCTATGGTCACTGTGCAGTTCGTTGGAAGAACAGGATCAATTCTCTCCTAAAATCATTGTTAAAAAATATTGGCTATGATTTAGGCCTGCGCCCGAATTCTGATGTTTTTAAGGTATTTTCGCTACCTGATTTTGATCGCCTTTTGATGGAAACTATTGTCCTGAAACATTTTTGGTTTAGTGACTATAAAATTCCGTATGTTCCCACACGGTCTCTTCGACCGAAGGAAGCTTTTTGTATTCCCCGACGGTTTACAAGATATGGAAAGCGAGTAAGAGATTTTTACGTTCCCTTTTACTTCAATAGGTTGCCTCCAAGTGTTCGCCGTGCAAAAACTAAATATAAAATAAAAAAGATGCTGCGATACGCTACTTAGTGGGTGTACGACGTTGTACACGCATGCTCCACCACTTATCAAATGAATCCTGTGAATTCGCTGGTTACTGCAGTATTTGGTGCACTTATCTGAGTATTTTCATGCTATTTTATTTTCCTTCCTTGCTCTTTATTCTGTTGTTTTTTATATGTACCTTGGGTTCCGTGTCTATTTTGATTATTATTATTTTTTTTGCCACTATACTAATTTGATGTTCTGTAACTTTTAATGTGCGTTCATGCCTGTGTGTTTATCTGCGTGATTCCGCTGCCTGTCGGGCTCTGCCACTCAAGCCCAATGAGGCTTTGGCAGGCCGGATGTTTGTACATTTTTTCAATACTTGGCGCAATAAAGTATTATTATTATTATTATTATTATCTATTCAACCGTCACGCGCATAGCTGTTGCTTTTGTTAGTTCAAGCTTCTTTGTTTAGGCTGATCCTGGGACCAGGAGAGGGATGCGGCTGTTACTCAGCTGGTCTGTACTCTCATGGAACGAGTTGCGGCCGGAGAAAACGCCAATTGCATTTAACTTATCCCTTTGCTTCATTGTTTCCTTGAGTTACGGCTCGCCGCGACGCTGGCAGACGCCCGAAACCATATACACGTGATATGGGTTAGATAAGGTGGGAAATAAAATAATGTGAAAAAGCGTGCATCATGAAACTCTGCAAAACCCTTAAACCCATAAGTAAAATGACTGTCGCCCGTTACCTCGTCTGTCTTTCCCTAACTGTATAGCACTTTTCGTGCAAAATTGGCAACTGGAAACAACAATCGCAAGGAGTCGAGAAATTAAGCGATCTACTAAGGGAGAGAGCCAAGGCAACAACCAAACTGCAAGCAAAAGCGAATAATAAAAAAAGTTAACCGTTGTTTAGGAGAAGATTTATGGATCAACATCTTTTTATTCAAAAAGGAAGTAGAGAAAACACCGCCGGAAGTGGAGAACAATTACTTGTTTTGAATGACGCTTCTACAGCTATCGGTCGAGCCGCCTCACGTAGCCACTTCTCTGCTGTGCTTATGTGGGTGTTTTTCTAACCTTTCGCAGTGAGCGCAGTACGTCTAGAATCGCAGAGTCCTGCGCTCTACGCGGTTGTATGGGACTGGCGGCCGCACAGCGTTACGCAATTCGCGGAACTGTCAAAACTGATCAACAAGGCGAAAATAACTGATATTCGAAACTATAACATGAAAAAAAACTGAAGAAGCCGTAAAAAATGAACGGAGCCTGAAATCAGTAAATAAGAAACCTGGGATAGGACAAACCATGATGTATGCACTAAAAGATATGAAGGATAATATCATCAGCAATCTCGAAGATATAGTAAAAGCTGCGGAGAAATTCTAAGCTGACCTGTATACAGTACCCAGAGGAGTCACGATAGTTCACTTAGAAACAGTAATGAACAGGATACAGAAACTCTCCTATAACTAGCGATGAGGTCAGAAAGGCCCTGCAAGACATGAAACGATGAAGAGCGGGAGGATAAGGTGGAATAACAGTCGATTTAATCAAGGATGGAGGAGACATAATGCTTAGAAAACTGCCAGCTCTTTATACGAAGTGTCTATCGACTGCAAGAGTCCCAGAAAACTGGAAGAATGCCGACATTACACTAATCCACAAAAAAGGAGACGTTAAAGAATTGAACAATTATGGGACCATTAGCTTGCTCCCAGTATTTTATAAAATATTTACCAAAATAATCTCCCATAGAATAAGGTTAACACTGGATTTTGTCAACCAAGAGAACAGGCTGGCTTCAGGAAGAGATACTTTACAATGGATCACATCCATGTCATCAATCAGGTTATCGCGAAATCTGCAGAGTACAATAAGCCTCTTTATGTGGCTTATATAGATTACGAAAAGGCATTTGATTCAGTAGAGATACCAGCAATCGTAGAGGCACTACGTAATCAAGGAGTACAGAATGCTTACGTAAAAAGCTTGGAAAATATTGCTTCATTGGACCATGTGTTGTGGGGGTGTGAAGCCATCGGCTCCTCCTTCAGCGAGGATAGGTGGGCTGCGCTCTTGGGCGGCCCCGAACTCAGCGACCAAACCCTGGCCGTCCAGAGTGCCCGCGACCGGGCCGTCAAGCTCGGCTTGGCGGTCCCTACGTGGGACTAGCCGGGTGGCGCGGGGTCTCGCCTGCGTCTTCTCTGGACCAAAATAAAGTTACTTCACTCACTCACTCATTGCTACATGTATGAGGTATTTGTTTGTTTGAACGAGGCGCGTAAGCGCCATCACTCCAGAAAAGAGGAGGAAGAACGAACTGGGCTCGCGCTGTGAATCTAACCGGTCAGCGCTGCAACCGTTGTTGTAAATATAATCTGTAAATAGTTTCTCGTCTTACTGACTCGTCTTTCGCGTTAGAATATCTACAGAGGTTATACAGCTACCTTAATTCTACACAAGAAAAGCAAGGAGATACCTATAGAGAAAGGGGTCAGACAGGGAGACACAATTTCTCCAAAGCTATTTTTTGCGTGCTTAGAAGAATTCATGCTATTAAAGTGGGAAGGTTTAGGAGTAACGATCTACGGCAAATATCTCACCAACCTTCGGTTTGCCGATGACATTGTTCTATTCAACAACAATGCAGACGAGTTCCAACAAATTATTGTAGACCTTAACAGAGAGAGTGTAAGAGTGGGGTTGAATATTATTATGCAGAAGATGAAGATAATGATAAATAGCCGGGCAAAGGAACAAGAGATCAGGATGGCCAGTCGGCCACTAGATACTATGAAGGAGTACGTTTACCTAGGTCAATTAATCAGACGGAACCCTGATCATGAGAAGGAAATTCACAGAAGAATAAAAATAGGTTGGATCGCATACGGCAGACATTGCCAGCTCCTGAGTGGAAGCTTACCATTATTATTGAAAAGTAAGCTGTGCAATCAGTGCATTTTGCCAGTGCATTTCCCAGTGCATTTTGCCAGTGCATATGGGGCAGAGACTTGAGATCAAGTTAAGGACCACGCAAAGAGCGATCGAACGAAGATTGCTAGGCGTGAAGTTAAGAGAGAGAAAGAGAGCGGTTTGGATCAGAGAGCGAACGGGTATAGACGATATTCTAATTGACATCAAGAGGAAAAAATGTAGCTGGGCAGGTCATGTAATGCGCCGGTTAGATAACCGTTGGACCATTAGGGTTACAGAATGGGTACCAAGAGAAGGGAAACGCAATCGAGGACGACAAAACACTAGGTGGAGCGATGAAATTAGGAAATTCGCGGGCGCTAGTTGGAATCGGTCGGCGCAGGACAGGGGTAATTGGAGATCGCAGGGAGAGGTCTTCGTCCTGCAGTGGACATAAAACATGATGATGATGATGGAGGTGGTGCCCCCCCCCCCCGAAAAAAAATCCTGGGTACGTGCCTGCCCAGAGGGTTTGGATCAGAGTATCGATGCTACTTTTGTATTCACCTACGTGGGTACATAGGAGGTTGTACCCACGTAGGTGAATACAAAAGTAGCATCGATACTCTGATACTCTGATACTCTGAATTGAGGACGACACAACGAGCTATGGAAAGAAGAATGATAGGTGTAACGTTAAGGGATAAGAAAAGAGCAGATTGGGTGAGGGAACAAACGCGAGTTAATGACATCTTAGTTGAAATCAAGAAAAAGAAATGGGCATGGGCAGGACATGTAATGAGGAGGGAAGATAACCGATGGTCATTAAGGGTTACGGACTGGATCCCAAGGGAAGGGAAGCGTAGCAGGGGGCGGCAGAAAGTTAGGTGGGCGGATGAGATTAAGAAGTTTACAGGGACGGCATGGCCACAATTAGTAAATGACCGGGGTTGTTGGAGAAGTATGGGAGAGGCCTTTGCCCTGCAGTGGGCGTAACCAGGCTGATGATGATGATTATGATGATGATGACGTGGGTACGCATTGTTCTCGCTGTTGCCGTCTTTGTAGAGTCCGCGTCTATCATGCTACATAAGATAGCTCATGTTTTAATTGTGGATAGCGTCCCTCTGAGTGAATCGCACAATTGGAGCCAATTTTCTGCTTGCAGGTGTCGACATACTCATTTACTTGTTTTTTTTTTGCGGTTGCTATTCTTGCCCTGAGTTTTATGTTCAGTCTCTTGTTTCTCCAGCGCTTGGTTAAGCTACGCCGTCCCTTCCACAGGTGCAGCAGCTGTTGGTCAATTGCAGGAGTTTCCGCGGTAATGGAGAAGTTTCTTGTTGTGGCTTCGCGCGCGACTTCGCGTTCCTTTGCCCAGACCTCGGCTCTGTTGTGGGAGTTGTGAACATTGGACATGTTCTGTAAGCCGTCCACTTTGTGGTTATGGCCTGCTTTGGTGGGTGTTTGAGACGGGGTGTGGTAATTGAATAGCTAAGAACATAGTGGTAACTACCCAGATTTTCGTTAAAATTCTTCCATTGTCCATCCGCTATGTTTAACGCGAAGGTTAGGTCGGGGTATAGGTGTCCCCACACAGACTATTTCCTTGTATGGTGGATGTCACTGAGAGGGTTAGGAGTTCTCGATCATATTTGTCTGTAATTTATACCAGGCTTCTGCATTCGGGCGTATTTCGTCACTCTCTCCAATTGACGGTTTGCAAAAATACTGTTGCGCACGCGCGAACACGGCTGTCACGAGCGCCCTCTACATGGTTAGGTACGAGAAGCAGACGAACAACCAACGCAGCTATAGCGCGCCTTGAGACGACGGTTTGTGGTGGTTTTGATCGCGGTATTTTCGTGAAAAGGACGGCTCGATGTGCTGCGTGTTGTGCACAAAGTGTTTCACTAGCAAACGGAGCACGAGTTTATTTCGGTTTCCGTCCGAGAAGAGCTATCCGGTGAGGAAAGCAGCAAGGATAAGCGACGGCCGGAGATGCCATCACAGCACACAACTTGCTTGCTCCTCGCAGAGCCGGTTCTCATCGCGCTACTTGCTGCTACTGAATTGTAATATGCCAGCGCTACGAGGTTATATCGGCCTGCAAGCTTCGAGACACCCTTAAACGCAGCTGCATGTTGCCGGAATAGGGAAAGTTCAAGATGGACGAGGACGGACAGCGCTTGCGAATGTACAGTGGTGTCACTCAGTTGTCGCTGACATGTTATTATACTGAATATTACAAAGTGATGTCGAAAGTGCGCCTCATATGACAATCAGCGCCTGGTACTACGGCACTGAAGTGATCGAAACTCTCCATTCGAGGGCAGGTGGTGCGACCGACGGGCAGCGCGGAGCGACCGCCGCGCGACGGAGTTCGGCTGGTTTGCTCTTTTCTGCCGACGGTGTACAGATAGCCAAATGTATTTCTTATTTAGCCTTTTAATATTGATGCATGAGTTAAAGAGCTAGCAAAAAACTATGCGTTCACTTCCTAGCAGAAGCTTCTTCGTAACCGGCGACACTCACGGCCAGCGAGCGAGGCCTACCGGCGCGTCGTTTGAGACGTTCCCGCATTTGCCGTGCGCGAAAAAAGGACCGCCGTAGCAAGTCAAACAGCTCCGTGAAGCTTTGCTTTGTTCCAGATGGGCCGTATTAGTAGGATAAACACTCCTAAGCGGAACATCACGCTCGGCGCGCTGACTTTGTCGGCAGCCGCCGATCGCTCGAGCCGGCAGCTCCCTGTTGTCGAAGCAGCAGCCGACGGCGCTTGTAATGGAAACGGAGCGGGCCATAAAGTGTTTATTTTCGTGAGTATTTTAGCGTCGGGACGATTATGTCGCGGTTAAATGAACGCAGGGTTGGTTCTCTCTATACTCCGACGGCAGCCAATAGCAACTAAGGCTAGCCGCCTTGCACAGTGGTCGCTGCGCTCGGCCACTCTGCGAAACCAAGTGCGGACACTCGGCGACACATCGGCAGCGTGTTTCGACTACGCACACTCTGCTCTTTGTTGAAGGAGTGTATTTCGCTCGCATCAGTCCCGTGCTGGCATCAGCAGCCCCAAATATACGATATCTTTAACGTGATCTTCCTTCAGTGCCGAGCCTCGATGAGCCTGGCGAATAGTGGCAGTTATAGAAAGCAGATATTGCCACACGCGATCAGTTTGAGTGGTATGCTTCGAGAAGTCGGAGGTCTCTGACATGTACGAAAACTGGAACGGAGTGACGGCGTCTCCAATTATTTTTGACGCCATGAACACACGGAGTTGCCGCGGCAGAGGCAAGGCAGCAGCCGAGGAACGAAACTCGCTCTCTAACCACATACTCTCGCACGCAGAGAACTGCAGCTTTGCCTGTTATGCACCAGATGGCGCTCACTATTTTGCAAACCGTCCATTGGTGTGGGGAGCGTTGAAGTCGGCTAGGAGTAGGAATTTGTCTTTTCCTTCTAGGTGGCCCAGTGCGTACTCAAGAATTGCCGTAAAGTCTGGTCGATGTTCCTAGGGAGGGCTGCACATGTTCCAGATAAAGGTCTTTGCTGTCCTTTTCTTCGTTGTGTATATTTCAATGAATTCCTGCTCTGTTCTGCATTGAGGGGTATAGTGAGAGCTCACCGCTATCCTTTTGCACACTAATGTAGCAACACGCGGGTATTATGGATTAGTAACTGTGTAGTAATCCCTAAGTGGAGGTATAAGAGAGACGTTTGCCCTGCAGTGGGCGTAGCCACGCTGATGATGTTGATGAAGTACTAAGCTTGACTGTGTTCCCCTCTCACCTTCCTCTGTGTGACCATGATGACCACCTCGGAGATCAGTGCTGCCGTCAAGTTTTTGATTGCTGGCCCTTGATGTGGTCGGACCATTATTTTGAAGTCTTCCTTTGGTAACGGAGGTATCTGTTGGCCAGTGACTTTTTCTTCATCGGCGGTTTCTTGGTTGGTTCGGGGTTCTGGTTCGGCGAGTCGTAGACACTCCCCGCTCCCTCTTCCCATGGTTTTTCTTCAAGCTCTTGCGAGAGCCTTCTTCTGGGGAAGGGTTAACACCGCTTGCCAGTCTCCTTCTTTGTTCTTCTCCTCATCGACGCGTGTGGCGGGCATATCAGTGTCTTGCGAGACGATACCATTTCTTTCGGCGGCGCTTTGGCACTCCATTTGTTCCCGGCCGAAGTCCGAGAAGGTGGCTCGCGCTCTGAGCGGTTCGTGCGAGCGTAGCTTAGTTTAAGCATCCTCGTTGTAGCGTTCGTCCTCATCGCCGTCGAAGCCCCAGCCGAGCTGGCGAGACGCTGCACCGACGCGACGCGGCGGCAGCCGCCGCGCCTTAGCTCTAAAGCACGCTAGCTCCGGCGCCGTGTAATACCTGCTAGCTTCTGCAAATCCGCCGAAGCGCGCGCGCGGGTTTTTATCGGAGAATCATGACCTCCCAGGCCTTCTCTACGAAATCCCGGATATCAAACACACATTGTATGCGGATGATATCACTGTCTGGCGCAACTCGGGGAGTGACGCCGAGATCGAGAAGCGTCTTCAAGCAGCAGCAGACACGGTGAACCGGTACGCCAGGGAGAGAGGCCTCCAGTGTGCGCCGAAAAATTACGAGTTGCTCATCCTGAAGAACCCGAGGACACCCTTGGCGCAGAACATCACGGTGTATATAGACAACCACTCAGTACGGAAACCCACCGAGATCAAGAACCTAGGGCTGTATATCCCGCAGGGGCGACAGAACACCCCCACTATGAAGAAGCTTACAACATCCACCGAGATAATCCTCCGGATGATTCACCGTATCCGAAATGAGCACCATGGCATGAAGAAAAGGGACGCCATGCGCTTAGTGCAGGCGTTCGTGGTCTCTCGGATAATGTACGGAACGGCATTCCTTAACCTCTCCAAGTCGGAAATTGAAAAGTTGGAGACACTGATCAGGGAGGCCTACAAGACGGCACTGGGGCTACCAAACTCCACACCAACGGCAAAGCTCATGGCTCTAGGAGTACATAATACCCTTAAAGAGATGTGGGAAGCACAATGCTTCGGAATACTAGTTGTGTTCATGCGTTACGGCACCCAAGAACACTGCCAAAGGTATTGTGCGTAGCCTCCCACACTATGACACGCAGGAAGGATCATGCGCGACCTGGTGCAAAACGATCTGCAGGTCTTCGACGCCAGGCGGCTGGGCAACACCTCGGTCATTATCGTCCTCTTCGAAGGAACAGCTCTTCCCCATCACATCTAGTACAAGGACACTATCATGAGGTGCGTGCTCTATAAGAAATAAAATCGAAGTTTGCGACACATGTCTGCGCACGGGTCACCGGAAGGATGTATGTGATACACCAAATGTAAAGAAGGCCCAAAAGTGTGGACTCCAAGATCTATTGGATCACCACGCGCTCCCACGCCACGCCACCTATAGTAAGACAAAGAAGACAACAGAGTCGAAAGCGCCGGCGGTCATGATCTCGGAGCGCTCACGAAGCCGCAGCCGAACCAGAACCAGTAAATCCTGCGAGCGACGAGGGAATGGTGCCACCGTCACCCACCCACCGCCGCAGCAACGGCGACCCGAGTCTCGCTTCCCCTCTGGATCGAGAACAGGGACGCCGTCCAAACTGCACAAGTCCGAATCATCTTCCAGGCCCATATCGAGAGCTGGGACGCTAGCGCAACACACTAACCAGGTGAACAGAGCTAGCGCGGTCCCTCACGATGGAGAGGGAGAAAATGTGCGCATGTGAGTCCTGTAACAACAAAAATTAATCAACTTAGCGAACTAGTCTCAAAAGAGCAGCTGGAAAATCAAACACTTACCCCCATATTCAGATATGCATTTTAAGCTGAAGCCCACGCTCGAATTGATTTGACTTACGCATGTCGTGAACGCACCGAAAGAAACGCATGAGTGTCTTCAGCGCGTTCACACCAGGCGTCATTTATATCAAGTTAGCCTGAGTTTCAAGTTAAGAAGCATTTCTGAATACCGTGATTAGAACAGATAATAAAAGGCCAACATCACAGGCTCAAAAGCCGGCGGCTGATCAAACCAGTCAGACAATATCGGTGGCTCCCCCAACCCGAGCCTCCTAAACAAACGCTGCAGATCAGCCTGAACCGGGGCTACCACGGCCCCCATATAAACGGATAAAGATAAACGGATGAAGAGGGTGGTGCCGGCACCTGCGATTGATCCATTTTCCCTTAGGTTGCGGTGGCTGGCCAGAAATCGCGGCGGCATGCAACGGAAGCTTAAGAATGCCGCTAAAAAGGATCCTCAGCAAAGAAAAGTTGAGCAAGGTCATAAACGTGCCGAAAGGGCTCTAAAACGTTACAGGGCCACGCAGAAAGTTTGATTATACGCAAATAAACCCATGCTCTCCGGCAGGTGCGAGTAGCCAGTGCCTGAGCGACCGGTACGAGCCATCTTTTATTCTTTTCGGAACGAGGCAGCCTGCGGCTATTTAGAGAAAGTAAAGTTTTGTTCGGCATATTATTGCATCTTTAACGCGCACATGTCACTATCACGCGGTCAGTTTCCGCGGTTTTGTGACGTCGCATCACATGCAGGTGAAGTGGGTGTAGCCTGACAACTTTTGACCAATTGCCGAGGGCGAATGGAGAAAAGGCATTGAATCAGACATAACTATTTTTCTCTTGCTTAGTCCACTCATGCATAATCAGAGGGTACAGTTTATATCAGATGGGAAGCTCTTGCCGTTTGCGTGACGTCGCGTGACCGACAGGAAAGGTGGGGGTGGCACAAAAAGTTTTTTACCAACCGCGAAGGGTTGATCGCAGAATTAGAATGAAAAAGTTTGAAATAGCTTCACGTTATCGCGCCCCATCTTTGCGATGGCATGCAGGGCCAATTTTGTATGGACCGCACCTGGCATCTCCTTCAGTTCTTACTAGAACCCTACGCATGCAAAATCCGACTGAGAGAACAAATCATACAGCTCTCTCACCAGCTCTAAGGGACGAAAGAGAAACTCTTCAAACCTCCCAGGACCAAGTATTTTGGAACACTACAATCCCGTTCCGACGCAGGGTACGAGGGGAAGATGAACGACACTCTCGATGCGCCTATCTTGGAGGCAGAAGTAGGGCAGCTGTCGTGTAACTGCAAACTAAGTCGGCTCCAGGGGAGGATAACATAACAAACAAGAGCGTCCGAAACATAATGACAATTCTATTACAGCCCTTATGAAGTACGCAAGTGGTGCTGGGACAAGGGTGAGCGCCCAAGCCTCGTGGAAAGATGCAAAGTAGTGTTCCTACCCAAACCCAGGAATACCATGTCACTAGACAATCTCCGCCCGATACCCCTTACTTCATGTCTCGGCAAACTCATTGAACACGTTATACTGAACAGGCTTCGTAACTTTACTGAAGAGAACAATTTACTGTCCCGCACTATTATAGCTGTTACGATCGGCCTGCAAGGGTACCAAGCTGCAAAATTTTCCCAGCCCGCCGCAACTGCGGGGGTGGCGATGGTTGGAGAAGCGACCTTGGAACCCTCCAAAGCCCGCTGCGACGACTCGCTTTGTAAAGACGACAGTTCACCGCGTCAACAGTCGTACGGCGCCGGCATGTCTAGACGTAGTCGGCGGACCAAGTACTGTTAATGGATCCGCCGTCGCCTTCACGGTTGGCTTGCAGCAACAGAATTCCTGGAACAGCATGTTTTGTGGTGCGGTCTCACGGGCCCCAGAAGTCGTCACAGTCACTGGACAGACGCGGCGGCCACTGACTGTGGGGTCAACACGGGATCAAGAGGTGCCTGCTCGGGGCGAGACCCATGTCTGTGAGAACCCTCTTACCTCGGCGTATTCAGTGGAACCTGTGTGGAAGTGAGTGTGTAAACCCTCCCCCTCAAAGGCTACAATGACTTTGGACGCTTCCATTGGTCGAAGGGTACATGTCGTTTGTCCCTCACCTAGGGATCTAGGGAGGACAGAGTGTTTATAAGCAGCTGTTGTGCGGCTGCTGAGTGTGCATTCCTCTGTCAGTCATGTTAGACTGATGAACTGTAATGTTCTCATGTGAATACTGTAAATAAACCCATATTCCTCGTTCTCGTTGAGAACAAGTCTCTCCATTCAACAATCTCCACAGCGTGGATAAGTTGGACGACGGCATGGGCCAGCTACCATTCATTTCATGCCCGACTCCAAACCATAAGAACTGGCTGACAGTGGTGAGAGGGACTTTGCGACGTGGTGCTGTGTCTGCGGTAAGTGCTTGGTTCTCTTTGACTCTCTTGGCTTCATCTTGTGGTTGTTCGGTTTAGAACAGTGGGGAAGCTAGATTGTTGATGGTTAGCTAGGTTGTGTTTACCTAGGTATATTTAGTGAGCTTGACCAAGGGAGCAAAGCAGCAATGATGGAAATAAGGACACTGCTGATAGACGAATTGTTGATTGTTGGTGGGGAACTAGGCGTAGAGGTACACAAGGAAATGCTAAAATAGGAATTATTGAAGCTGTTTTCCGAAGAGGCAAGTGAGGAGGAAATTGAAATTGTTCTACAAATTCTTAGGAAAAGAGAGAAATGGGAAACAGAGAGAGAAGAACGGGACAGAGAGAGAGAGAGGAACGCTAGAAAGATCGCGAGTTAAGAAAAATTCAATTTGAACTTGAAAGCAAACGTTTGGAGTTGTCTCAAGGAAGGGAAGGGGCTCTGGAAGGATCAAGTGAGGCAGAATCATACCGCATGGACAGGCTGTTAGAGCCATTTGATGTCGGGAACGACATAGGCTTGTTGCTAGAAAATTTTGAAAGGACTTGCGAGAAGATGAACTTTGGCCCGAGTACATGGCCATAGCGATTGCTCTCTACGCTGCCGTGTGAGGATGCAGAAGTGATCGCCACAGTCAGTGCGCACTACGCATATGATTATGCGAAGGTTAAAGCTAGTCTTTTGAAGAAGTACCGCCTGACAGCCGAAGCTTTTAGGCGAAGGTTTAGAAGCACGGGCAAGAAGAATAGCGAGAGGTATCCGGAGTTTGCATACGGCTTAAGGGCCAACCTAGTCGAATGGTTGAAAAGCGCGGATGCGTACAAGAGCAGAGACATAATTATTGAATTGTAAAAAAATATTGAATTCAATTGAAATGTGCCTAGAGCAGTTTTACAAAAGCATCCCACAATCTGTGAAGCTGTGGGTGCAAGACAGGAAACGTAAACACTGTGGTAAGGGTGACTGAATTAGCCGAAGAGTACGCAACGCGTAGAAAGCTGAGCGCCGAGGACGGAAATTGGGACGGTCGAAATGGACCACGGAAACCATTCCCGTTCAAAAAAAAAAAGGGTCGCAGACTAGACGAGCGGAGCCTGTACCGGTGGGGGAAAAGCCATCGGAAAAGAGCGAGAAGTCAAACGGGGAAACGGTACAAAAAGAGCAGAAAAGAAAATTCGAATCTTTCAGACCGATCCGCTGCTATAAGTACCACAAACTAGGACATATCGCTTTAAACTGCGGGAAGCCCAGCGTAATTTTCTGCTACGTGGATCAAAAAGGCCATAATATGGAACTTTTAAGCCCATGTCTTCACGACCTGCAAGATAATGGGAAACCATGCCGGGTGCTGCGAGACAGTGCCGCCACTATGGACATTGTCCATCCGTCTTACGTGACGGTAGATGAGTTCACGGGAGAAATAGCATGGATCAAACAGGATGTAGAACACGGCTTGTGCCTGCCCTTGGCCAAAGTCAAAATCAGTAGACCGTTCGGGGAGCTAGCGACCGAGGCTACAGTTTCCAAATTCTTGTCGCTGCAGTACCCTTATGTTTTATCGAATTGGTCGGATCAGTTACTGCGGGTCAAGGGGGTTAAACTGGGAGAGGGCGTAGTACAGGCATTGACGAGAGGGAAAGCTCGTAAAGTCGCGTCGCTTTCTGCTGAAAATGCAAAAGCTGCTCCAGCAGACGTAGAAAAAGAGGTGACTTGAGTAACCGAATCCGAGCTAGGCTCGAGGGATGAAAAAAACGGTTGAGGAAACACTGCCAGCTGACCAGGTCAATGAGAGCGTATCACTATGGTGTCAAGGTTCACGCCTGCAGCAAGCGCCAGCTGACGCACTCGCAAGCAAGACAGGGTCGTTACTATCACCGGCCTCAAAGAACTTTTATCAGCTCTCACGTGTGGACAGAGAGTCACTGGCAGCCGAACAAAAGAATTATGACAGCTTAAGTAAATTGTATCACACAGCTAAAGAAAGAATTGCTAGGCGCAACGTGACGATAAAAGAGAAATGAGGATTGTTATATCGGCACTACAGAGACCGAAATGGCATGATTCTAGATCAGCTAGTCGCACCTACTAACCACAGGGAGGACCTTTTGAGTCTCTGTCATGGAAATGGATGGTCTGGCCACCTAGGCCTAAACAAATGAAAGGAAATATTGCTTATGGAATGCTAGTGGCTTGGCTGTTTCAAAGGCGTAAAAAACTTTGTAAGATCATGCCACGCCTGCCAGCGCTCGGGTAAAGCAGGAGAAACATGAAAAGCTCCCCTAAAAGTAGTGCCCTTAATATCAGAACCTTTCAGACGAATTGTGATAGACACGGTAGGGCCTCTACCAAAGACAAAGTCGGGTTACAGGTACTTGTTTACCATGATGTGTCCGGCTACAAAGTTTGCAGAAGCAATCCCTCTGAAAGAGCTCTGCTCCACCGAAGTAGTAGACGCGCTTTGAACAGTACTCACACGAGTTGGGTTTCCAGCCGAAATTCAGGTGGATCTAGGGTCAGTATTCACCAGTACACTGACTTCCACATTCTTACAAAAGTGCGGGATAAAGTTGATACACAGTTCCGTCTATCACCCTTACTCAAATAGTGTAGAGAGGTCGCATTCAGTGCTTAAAAGAGTTTTGCGGGTGCTCTGTTAAGAGCACAATGAGGACTGGGAGAATTATCTTCCGGCCACATTGTTTGCTTTGCGAACGGTTCCTCATGGGGCTACAGGGCTTTTGCCAGCAGAACTAGCGTATGGGAAGACACTCCATTCTCTACTGAGAATGTTAAGAGAGATGTGGGAGGAAAGAGGAGAGAGCCCAACAGTGGTTGAATACGTGTCAAATCTGCTGGAACGGCTAAGTGCAACCCAAGAAATAGTCGAAAAAAACATGGGAGTAGCTCAAAAGAACGCCAAGTTCTATAACGACAAGAATGCGAGGCTTCGTACGTTTAACGCCTGAGACCAGGTAATGATCCTCAAACCTTCAAGAAAGAACAAGCTTGAAGTTCAATGGGCCGGACCCGTTAAAGTGTTGCACAAACTTTCCGATACTAACTATGCTCTGAAAGTGCCCGGTCGCAGGAAGGAGGTGACGATATACCAGTGCAATTTGATGAAGCCGTACGTGGAGCGGAGGGGAGTCGTTATCTGTATCATCAAGGAGCAAGATGACACTAGTACCAAGTTTAATGAGTATAAGGCGACCTCCAACTCCGATTTCAGCCTAGAAGAAGCGGTAAAACACCGGTGAGCTCGCATGCTATTAGACCCGAGCAGCTAGATGAGCTAAGAAGGCTGTTAGGGGAATATCTCGACAGATTCAGCAATCGGCCAGAGAGAACCAAACTAATAACGTAGGAAATAGAGCTCACATCAACCGAACCCCTAAGATCGAATCCTTACAGGGTGTCTGCAGGACACAGAGAAATTATGGAGGCAGAGATACAGCGCGTGCTAGAGTTGGGATTAATTGAGCCTGCTGAGAGTGACTACACGTCACCGCTAATACTTGTAAAAGCCCCTAATAAGGACCCTCGTCCGTGTGTTGACTACAAGAAGTTAAATGCCATCATTAAGGACCAGGTGTACCTGATACCCAACATTGAGGAACAAATCGAAAGAGTTAGCGCTGATAAATACATTTCAACTATAGATCTCATGCGGGGATGCTGGCAAGTTCTCCTTTCAGAACGTGCCAGCCACTATACCGCATTTATCTCACCTGTAGGCACATTTCGCCCTCTAGCCCTCAGCTTTGGGCTCAAGAATGCGCCGTTTAGCTTCTCTAAGTTAATGGATATTATCCCAAAGACTTGCAGGAGTTCGCCTTGCCATATCTTGATGATGCAGCAATTTTTTCGCACAGCTGGAAAGAGCAGGAACACCTCACACAGGTGTTCTCACACTTGAGGGAAGCAGGCTTGACGGTGAAGGCGGAACATTGTAGATTTGGCTGCTCGCAGGTTACTTACTGGGTCATGTTGTCGGTCAGGGCACAAGACGGCCGGCCGAGCTGAAAGTAGCTACGATTGGAGATTTTTCTCAGCCGCGCACGAAAATGGACATTCGTTCATTTTTGCGACTTGTGGGTTACTATCAACGGTACATTCCGAATTACTCGCAAATAGCAAGTCCTTTAACGAACGCCCTCCGAAAGGGAGCACCGAATAGCGTACGCTGGGATAAGGACAAAGGGAACGCTTTCCGAAATTTGAAAACGCTATTGGTTCCTCGTCCTGTGCTTCGCGCGCCAGACTACACAAAGGGATTCATAGTTCAGTGTGACGCAAGCGACAGGGGTGCGGGCGTGGTACTTGGTCAGGTCGGTGACGATAATGAGGAACATCCTATCCTCTATGCCAGCCGTAAACTAACTGTAAGAGCGGACGCCTACAGCGCTTCAGAGAAGGAATGTGCTTGTCTAGTTTGGGCAGCCCAGAAGTTGTGTTACTCGTACGGAGCGAGCTTCATCTTCGAGACCGACCCCTACCCTCTGACTTGGCTCAATCAAATGTCAAACAAAAATGGCCGCTTGCTCTGATGGAGCCTCACTCTCCAAGAGTACAACTTCTCCGTTAGATATAAGAAGTGAAAGTTGCATAGCAATGCGGATGGTTTGAGCAGGCTAATTGGAATTCTGCGTTTAGGGATCCCGCCCAAATTCTGGGGTTGTTACTGTTCATTTTGCTAAGCCAAGAAAATCCCCTCTCATTTAGCGGGACTCCCTCCATGATTGCTCAATTTGTCAGCATGAAATTCCTTCCAAAATTTGCGTAGCGAAATGCCCCATCTGTTGTTTCTGCACTTATGTTTTCTTTGAAGCCTAGTGGGACTAAAGTGAGGTCCAAGATACATCTTGGCGCAGAGCCGTGTTGTGGGGTTCGCTTCGCAGGTGCCTGTCCTTGTTGGAAGTTTTGGGGCGCTGTCATCATTTTACAGCTGGTAGCTGCAAGCCAAGGCATCCCCCCTTGCCACCAGCCATTCTCTTCCTGCCCAGCGGCTGCCAGCGCTAGATAGTCGAGAATCTCCGGGCCATCGAGGAGCTGTTAGGAACGGCCTGCAGAAGTGCCGACATGCAAAGTTTTCCCAGCCTGCCACAGCTGCGGGGGTGGCGATGTTCGGAGAAGCGACCTTAGAACCCTCCCCAGCCCGCTGCGAGAACTCGCTTTGTAAAGTCGACAGCGTGCCGCGTCAGCAGCCGTACGGCGCATGTCTAGACGCGGTCGGCAGACCAAGCATGGTTAGTGGATTCGCCGTCGCCTTCACGCTTGGCTTGGAGCAAAAGAACTCCTGGAAAAGGATGTTTTACGGTGCGGTCTCACGAGTCCCAGAAATCGTCACAGTCACTGGACAGAAGCGGCTGCCATTGATTGCGGGGTCAACACTGGGATCAAGAGGCGCCTGTTAGGGGTAAGACCCATGTTTGCAAGAACCGTCTCACCCCGGTGCGTTCTGTGAAACCTATGCGGAAGTGTGTGTGTAAACCCTCCCCTTCAAAGGCGGGTCGGCTACGGTGGCTTTGGATGCTCCATTGGTCGAAGGTTGAAGGCCGTTTTCCCTCAGCTAAGGATCTAGGGAGGACAGAGTGTTTTTAAGCAGGCGTTGCGCGGCTGCTGAGTGTGCATTCTCTTTCAGTCATATTACACTGATGAATTGTAACGTTCTCCACCCTTCATGTAGATATCGTAAATAAATTCCATATTCCTCGTTCTCGATGAGAACAAGTCTCTCCCTTAAATAATGTGCTCAGCGTGGATGAGTTGGACGACGGCATGCGCCACCTATCATCTATTTCATGCCTGACCCCAACCCTTACAAGGCTTTCTACCGAGCCTGTCCACCCGGGTCGCAATGCATAGAATAAAGCACGACATACTGGAGCAAATATCCCCGGCGGGCACTAAAACCATACTGGGTTTACAGTTGGGTACTACTTAAACAAAAAAGGGGGGTGGGGGATGACCTGCCCAGATGACCGAAGCGCAACAGCCGATTGCCTCCGCGACTAAAATAGTCCCGCTCCAAAAATTGAGGGGCTAAAGTAGGACACAGTTCGGCTTTCACCCCAAGTATCGGTACTTTCGTCGTTTCTATATAACATAGTCATGACAAACTAAATCGAATACCCGATTTGAAACACAGATTTACACGGACGACATTACTCTGTCGATCAACAAGGACAATGACGCGCACATAACAGCTTTACAAACAGCAGTAGCGACAGCTGAGGACTATGTCCGCGCATGAGGACTGGCATGCTCTTCACGAAAATCGGAGCTGCTCGGTCCTACGCGGTCTGCGAAATCAGAACAACGCACATAGTCAACAAACCAAAATTCTTGTGAGGGCAACCGAACTCCCCATCCCAGAAGTTTCTAAGCTTAGAATAGTGGGCCTTCTTATCCAAAACACAGGAAGAAACTCGGAAACACTAGGCAAACTGGAGAGTGATGTGCCACAAACACTGCGACTGATTACGAGAATCAGCAACAAACATGCCGGCGTGAAGGGAGTGGACCTACACGGATTCGTTCAAACATTTGTGCTCAACAGCATTACCTACACCCTATCATTCCTTCGCGTAACATCGGCAAAGAAGGTTAGATTCGAAACTTTGTTTCAAAGCCTATACAAAGTGGCCACAGAACTCCCGATGCCTACATCAACAGCCAAGCTATTCGTCCTTGGTGTACACAACACCCTAAACGAGATCTAGACTGCTAGACGGCTGAATACAAAAGGCTTTCACAGACACCACCGGGTCGTTTCACGTTAGCCGAAACGGGGATCAGCCACCTTAAGGTCACACGCGCACCTCGCAAAAATCACCCAATCCACCACAGAGACAGAAGAGCAGATAGGGCCAGAACCCTACAAACGAGGTTTCAAGCAAACAAGATCGTAACTTACGTGGTCGCGGCGGAAATACCAAAGCGACCGGCATTCTCATTGGCGGTAGTGAATCGCGAAGGACGACTGATGTCGGGAGGATCGGTAAAAAAGGGCTAATTCAGAGGTGGCAGAAGAAGTGGCCACAGCATTGGCTATCGCTAGCACTATTAGTACCATAATAATAAGCGGCTCCAAATCAACAGTACGAAATTTCGCACGGCGTCGAATATCCCCTACCACCACATTCATCCTCGATCGCAGTCGTAAACACCTTAAACCATACAAATCTTCAAGGCTCTGGCCGATGAGTCGCTTTTACACAGTTGGTGGCCGAAGCCCGGCCACATACCGGGTACGACGGTACCGGAGCTGAGTGCTTGGGGCTGTCGGCGCGCGACTGCATGGTAACAACCGCACGTTACCGCTTGTTATCTAACTAAGGTAACTTGGTAGCTGCCTTAAAATGGATTAAAGAATTCCTTTCTAACCGTTCACAGTATGTATGAATCAATAACACTGCCTCTAACCCTGTCCCCGTCTCATCTGGCGTCGCCCAGGGCTCCGTATTGGGCCGCCTATTGTTTCTCATATACATAAATGATCTGCCACTGGAAGTTTCTTGCACAATTCGTATGTTTGTAGACGATTGTTAATTACCAATCAAAAACTAACGCTAAGGACCACATTACCGTTTAGCCAGATTAGTCTACCCCAAGTGCACAAACGCTCACGAAGAGACAGGAAATAGTTTCGAGGCGATTCTGAACAACCACCTTCCAGACCCCTTTTGTTCTATTCCGCATTAATCCCTCAGTATACTCCAGCTCTTGTAAACTCTGCCAAAGGGAGAACGCAAATTTTTACCACATTATCTGGAGCTGCTCTCAAGCGAAGCAACTTAATAATCCCCCGGGGTTCGCATATCGCTAACCCTCAGCAGTGGGAGGCCACGCTGCTCATCTCCCACTAGGGAACGCAAGTAGGGCTTATGGAGTGGGCAGAGGCAGCCGCCAGGGCCTCAATTCTCCTGGCATCTTGACCAACAGTGGAATCACGCACGCTGACCTTAAGCTCCATGTGTGGGGTGCTAAATAAATGTTTCCCTTCTCCTCCTTCTTAAAGCGAAGCTTTCTTTGCCTCTTCTCCCGACCTTCCGGGCGCTGCTGCTATGGTCTTGCCACGCATGCCACTGGGTTTCCCGCAAGACCACCATATGCCCCTATGCCCCTCGCCTCTGCGCATGCCGGTGGAACAGGAAGATACGAGAAGCGATCGCCGAACGGCCCAAAGCATTCCGAGAGCACAGGCAGGCAAACAAAACGCGGCTAGCGCGGGATGAAATAGCCAGTAAATGGTAAATATACCGGGAGAAAAAATCCATAGTTCGAATACTGGTGCAAGCAAAGATAAAAGTTAACACTGAACGTTGGTTGTGAGACATACGTGAGAAAAAGAAGGCCGCACCTATAATGTTTTGGAACCCAATAAAACCATTAGGCAGGAGCTCAACAACAATACAACAACATATGCTAGACGAAGGTGGAAGCAGACTGGAAGGGGCAGCGGCATTCAATTACATCCGAAAAATAACAGCTAGCCGAATGTTTGCAAGGCAATGACGAGGTTGTATTTGATGTAAAAAGGGGCATGAAAGAGAACCAGATGGAAAAGGAGCTGGTGCTGATAAATTTCAACTGGAAGAAAGCCAAAGAAAAAAATTCCTAAGCGCACCGCCACATCGCTAGAGGAGGTTCCCGTTATCCTGATTAATGAATTTGAACTAGGACCAATAAGCAGCAGAAGCTTGATGTGGGCGAGTTGGTTTTGCATACTTGATGAAAAGAGCGCTACGAAGACACGGACGTGGTCCATCGTACATGTTGTTCTTTTAGTCCGCGTCTTCGTAGCGCTCTTTTCATCAATTAGGACCAACAAGTAAGGGAGCTCTGGTGAAAGCAGTGGAAATAACTTGAAAAGATAGACAGTTCGCGACAAAGCAGAATTTTTTTTATGAAGGTAAGGGGGGAAAGATAACATTCACTCATATAGACCGTTGACCATTACATCGGTAATATACAGGCTAGCAATACAGGCTATCAAATTAAAGCTTCAAGCATGGGTAGAGAATAATAGCATTTTGGGAGAACTTCAGAGTGACTTCAGAATAGGTAGGCGTTTAGATAATAACGTATTCGTTCTTACTCAGTGTATCGAAATATCAAACGTAGAAGGCAAACCGGTAAATGTGGCCTTTTTAGACATTACAGGAGCCTATGACAACGTAGACCGCAACATTTTGTGGGATATTCTGGAAGGGTGGAAGGGGAAAGCTTGGGTAACAGTTGTCTACAGCTTTTGACGGAGATTTACTTAGAAAATGCGGTTTGCGTTGTTGGGAAGGGATGAGGAGCGAGGAGAAAGTTTATATCAACAACGGACTGGGGCCGCGGTGCCCTTTATCCCCTCTGCTGTTTATGATGTACATTGTAAGGATGTAGAGGGCGCTAGAAGGAAGTAATATCGGGTTTAATCTCTCATACCAACAGGCGGGTGCAGTAGTTGAGCAGCAGCCTCCAGGTTTATTTTATACCAACGACATTGTGTTGCTAGTTAACAAGCAAAGTGATTTGCAACGTCTGGCTAATATCCGTGCAAAAGAAGGCAAGAATTTAGGTATAAAATTCAGTGTTAGAAAATCAGGTGTTATGGTATTCAATGAAAACAGTGAACAGAGGGTGGCAATACAGGGCCACGACATACCTCGGGTAAGAGAAAATAGATGCCTTGGCATATGGATAAACGAAGGCAATAGATACGTGGAAACACAGGAAAAAACAATAGCAGTATAGGGGAAGAGAAATGCAGCCATAATGAAACACAGATCGCTATGGGGATACAATAGGTACTAAATGCTACTGGGTATTTTGAAAAGTGTAATGGTTCCAGGATTTAGTTTTCGAAATACGTTTGTTTGCTTGAAATGAGCGGTACAATCAGGACTTGAAGGCAAGCAAGGGTCAGTGGGACGCCTCGCATTGGGCACTCGCGGGAAGACTACAATTGAAGCTGTGCAGAATGATACGGGCTCGACAAGTTTTGAAGTTGGGGAAGCTCACATTAAAATTGATTATGAAGAACGAGTGAGGAATATTCTATAATGTAAAAGGCTGGGAGAGTGTTGATGTATTTGTGGAGGAAAAAGATTGATTCACAGTGGAGGAAAAGAACTAGGAAGCTTACCAGCAAGTATGTGGACTGTAAGGTGAGCAACACAGCAACAAAGTACGTCAAGCGGAAAGTCAGAGAGTCTGAAATAATCTCATTGGTGGTGGCAATGGAAAAAAAAAACCTGCCATGAGTAACTAATTAAGAGGAAAAAAGGAAATCAGGAAAGAAACTTAGGCTAACTTTTTGAAGTGAGATCAGAATGCCTTAGAACACGCACCTATAAAGCGAGGTATAAGAATTAAAAGAAGCATGTGGTTGCTGCTGTAAAGCTAGGGAAACGATGCAGCATGTTTTATTAGAATGTGAAGATACCTGCCCAGCGGTCGATTTAGGCACCACTGGCATTCTGAAGCCTTTGGGTTCAGCGAGAGCTGGGGGAAAGTACGCAGTTCCGCAATAACGACTAGTAAAAGGCGATTGGAAGATTGGTGGAAGAAAAGTAGGGAAACGACAAAAAACGGAGACATGCATAAACAAAGTTCACAATAGGGGGTGAGAAAATTTGGTTATAGGTATTCGTTGTGTTTTTTTTTTCAATTCTTCTTTTTAACCTAGGTAGGACATTAGGCAGTATAATAGCAAGCGCTTGGTGGCGCAACCCACCGCACCGTTCCACAGCGGATGCTCATAACATCCATCCATTCATTTATACATGCATGCAGCCGGCCGGCGCCACCGCGGGCCGGGATGCGTAGTTCGTGCGTACGGCACGTGCTGTGCTTGCTTTCCTATGCGACAAAAATGATGGTGCTGTGCTGTGGAGGTCTCGTGCTGGTCTGTGACAGTGTAAACATTGCAATCGTCCGTAGCCTGAAGAGAGCGCTTGGAGTTGGCCTCTCAACTGCATGACGGTCACGTATGCAGGAGGAGCACATAAACACGCGCCAGCAAAATGGCTGCAAAGCGCGCACTCAGCGTCGAGGGCACCGAGGCCCGAAATAAGCGTCCCACGGAGCAGGAGCGTCTTCGCTATACGCAGCGAAACGAGGTGCAGACCGCGATCGTATGTATACAAGGTACACATACAATTTTATAATAATGAATTGAATTAATACAGTCCCATAATTCAAGTAAAGTTTAACACTTCTGCCAGGATGCGATGTGCCGTGCGTGGCAATGATAATACTGAACTCTCAGAGATTACGAAGAACGCTTCAAGCAAACACGTCTGAGTGTGTGATCTGTGTACTACGCAGCAGTGGTGCACGCAAGGTAAAGTTTAACATCAACTCACCATACTCGTATTAGACTAAACGCTGAAGAAATTACACATTCGCCCCCAACATTACCGCTAATTATCGTCAGTCAAAGGAAAGAGCGTACAAAACCTCGTTTACATCGATATCCGTCCTGCGTGGGATGCGCAGATTTCTGTTAATTACATTGTGTGCATACGACAAGCTAGCGTTCCCATTATAATATTTTCTATGTGTGGGTTGTCTTTTGAAACCAGCCCCTTACAAAGTAACATTCTTCAACCAACCGTTGGCGTTTACGAGAGAGCTGTTCGACAATGAGCGATCTCATATTTTGCCGCCTGTAAAATTAAAGGGCCTGCGCGGGCCACGCCGCTGGGCCACAGCGCAGGCTGGCCCCATAGGACCTCTGTTTTCAGCAGCACGCAAGTCTTCGCAGCGAAGCCTCTTCACGTCGTTTTCACGAGAGCGGTCTCAACTGTCGACGGCGAGCTCCAGTACATGCTGCACTGATGCTTGTTTAAACCCGTACCCTTGATGGGGAACATTGCCGACCTCCCAGTATGCTTTCTGAGAGCGTGGTTTCAGCCACTGGTTAGAAAAAAATAACTCTAATCGCGCTTCCAGTACACAGCGCGTAATTAGCTCGGCGCTCACCAGCAGCGGTGGGCGTGCACTAATCTGCATCGCCAGTGCAAGATGCACGCGTGGAGCGGAATACTTCGCGTGCATCTGGCGCTGGCGTTAAAGCGCCCTGGTAACGGCGTTGACTATACGGTGGCGGAAATACTACAGAAATGATTCTACGTTTATGTTGCTACGAACGACAAGAAACAAAATGAAGCATTGCATTTGTACCGCAGTAAACTGTCAGCGGCTCAATAATAGGTGCAAATACAAAGGCCCAAATGACCGGTTTCGTCAACCATGTAGGGCTTAAAGAGATTACGTGCGCTCAATATTGCGATAACTAAGGCAGCGACAAAACAGACTACGCTTTTGTAAGGTACGAAATATAATTACCATAACCTAGATCTACAAATCACTTGGCACAATAGTTAAAATTTTTAGCTGGAATTTTTGGCTCTGGGCCGTCCGGCAAGCCGAAGATGCCACCCGCGTCCAAAGATTTCGAGCCGCCACCTAAGGCCATCACTACCGAAACTGCCGCACGGTTCTTATCAATAAAGCTTGTTTTCTTCTACCGAACAAGCAACCCACCATTATCAGTCGTCAGTGCTAACCCTCCATTCTCGTGATTCGTGTGCGACGTTCTACGAGTAAATGACTATTTCGTATTGTATTAATTGAAAAGCGTCACTTAAAGGACAGTGTATTCTCACAGAACTTCCATTACACATAGAATGTACCCAGGAAACTTGATCCCTCACAACTTGTCAAATACAGCAATACCTTCCCTATGTGCGTGAACGCAAAGTAATTCATGCTACATTTTCCTTCAAAGCGCCTTGGCGCCAGTCACACATGAAAAAAATTCGCCTCTACGAAAAAGATAATTACTCTGCTATAAACGACGATCTGCTTGAATTTTACCAAACAATCGAGTCCGCTTTTGGAAATCAGTCTTTGCAAGACAACTGGTAATTATTTCAGAACGAGATTAATTCTTTAGTCGATGACCATATTCCACTTATCTCTATTCCCACTAACCGGCACAAATCATGGTTCACCAAAACCTTGAAAACACTTGAGAACAAAAAGAAACGGCTCTTTCGTTCTGCGAAGTTCAAACCAAATGCCGACCGTGCTCGCGGCACACTTACTATCAAGCTGAGCACGCATATCTAACAGCGGTTCGCCAATGTAAGCATTCTTTCTTTTTTTGGCTCAGACCTTGTTCCGCATGATAACTGATAATACTCTCAAATTCTGGCAGAATATGAACCCTCAGTGAACTCGCACTATCTATATTTATAATGATCAGGGTGATACTCTTTCAATGCTAAATTTTTTAATGTTTTGATCTAATACTTTCAATGTCGCTCTTTCATAAGTTTTTACGATTGAAATTGAAGTTCCCCTACCCATATTTCCTTCACCTGCCATGTCTACAATGCCGGCCATACATTTATTGGCTAACGGCGTCGCATCACTAATTCAAAAACTGAAAGTGTCTTCATCCGTGGGTGTTGATGAAATCACCTCTAAACTATTACAAAGCGCTAAGCATATTTCTGCCACCTTCCTAACTTTGTTGTTTTCACAGTCTTTGTATTCAGACACTCTACCAAACAAATGAAAATTGGACGAGGTCGTTCCAGTCTACAAGGGCGCTGTAACGTGAAACTATTCCAAACTTTTCTATTCCAATTCTGCAATCAGCCCTCCGCGATCGGTGCAAAACTTTTTTGGACCACCCTCACTTCACTTTTCTGTCAAGCGACGTCACAAAAACCACGATAGCTCCCCATCTTATATGACGTCTACACACTGAATATGCATGATTTGACCGAACAAAAGAAAAATAGTTATTTCTGATTCGACGCCTACTCCCCATTAGGCTTCGGCTATTGGTCAAAAGATTTCGGGTTGCACCCACTTCACCTGCCTGTCCCGTGACGTCAGAAAACCGCAAAAACTCACTGCGTCAAAGTGACGTATGCGCGTTAAAGATGCATTACTGTGCCCGACAAAACTGAATTATCTTCTGAATAGCCGCAGGCTGCCCCGTTCCGAAAGAAATAAAAGATGGCTGCCGCCGATCACTCTGGCACTGGCTACTCGCACCTGCTGGAGAGAATGGGTTTATTTGCGCTTAGTAAAACTTTTTGCGTGGCCGTGTAACGCTTTCGAGCAGTCTCGGAACGTTTACGACCTCACCCGCCGTGGTTGCTCAGTGGCTATGGTGTTGGGCTGCTGAGCACGAGGTCGCGGGATCGAATCCCGGCCACGGCGGCGGCATTTCGATGGGGGCGAAATGCGAAAACACCCGTGTGCTTAGATTTAGGTGCACGTTAAAGAACCCCAGGTGGTCAAAATTTCCGGAGTCCTCCACTACGGCGTGCCTCATAATCAGAAAGTGGTTTTGGCACGTAAAACCCCAAATATTATTATTATTTACGACCTCGTTATACCAACTCTTCTTTGCTGAGGATCCGCTTGAGCGTCATTCGTAAGCTTCCGTTGCATGCCGCCGCGATTGTCGACGACCCACCGTAAGCTAAGTAAGGGAAAGCGGACCAATCGCAGACACCGGCACGACCCTCTTCATCCGATTATGAATTTTCAGCGCAGTGGCTCAGCCCCATCCAATCCCTCTCCACTTGAGCGCGCTCCTTGCTTCTTTTAAGCCAATTAGATAAGACAAGCCGCTCAGTGTAGGCAATGTTATTTGTTTTTCAAGCAAACAAAAGTGACCTCCTATGAACGAGGAGAGCGTTTGATTGGTCTGTTGAGACAACCATGCAGGTGACCGCCCGATGCTTGCGTCGATGGTTACGCACATTTGACGTCCGGAGGTTGGAATAAAAACTTGATGGAATAGTTTTACGTTATGGGGCCCCAAGTCAGGTAACCAAGTTTCACCGTTAAACCATCGGCTTGCATCTATAACAAGTATATCATGTAAAATGATGGAGCATATCATTTACCCTCATATAATGAACTTTGTTGATTCTAATAGCTTTTACATCCATCACAGCATGGTTTTCGCAAGGGACTTTCTTGTAAAACTCAGTTAGGTCTTTTCGTTCATGACCTACACTCAAACTTGGGTACTAATATGCAGACTGACGCAATTATCCTTGACTTTAATAAAGCGTTCGACAAAGCACCCCACCTACGGCTACTCTTTAAACCTTCGCATTTGTGCTTGCATCCAGCTGCCTTAAAATGGATTAAAGAATTCCTTTCTAACCGTTCACAGTATGTATGAATCAATAACACTGCCTCTAACCCTGTCCCCGTCTCATCTGGCGTCGCCCAGGGCTCCGTATTGGGCCGCCTATTGTTTCTCATATACATAAATGATCTGCCACTGGAAGTTTCTTGCACAATTCGTATGTTTGTAGACGATTGTTATTTACCAATCGAAAACTAACGCTAAGGACCAGGTCACACTGCAACGAAACGTAAATAATATCCTAATCTGGTGCGATCGTTGGCTAATGGTTCTAAATCCCACTAAATGTAAAGCAATATCTTTCACTCGTTTTCGTAACATTCTCCTTTTTCCGTACAGAGTTGCTAACATTCGCACTGAGACAGTTAATTTGCCTAAATCTCTAGGTATTACTATCTCCTAAGGTCTTAATTGGCTTACGCATGTGTCCAACATCATCTCATCTAGTGGCAAAACCCTGGGTATTTCGTGTATTAATTATAGTTGTATTGTAATCAAGCTAAAACTTTTTCTTAATCGTCTACCTTACCACCAAACAGTTTGTGCGACGAATGAAGGTTAGTACCCTCAGTCGTCATTTACGAAACTCCCCTCCTCATGTTAAACTCATTACATACAAGTCTCTAATTCGCCCTAAACTCGAATATGTACAAACAATTTGCAACCCTAAACAAACTTATCTTATAAATGCACTAGAGATGGTGCAGAATCGTGCTACTAGGTTCATCCACTCATCGTATTCAAACAACATTAGCAAATCTTCGTTAAAGACAGAAACAAGTCTGCCCCCTTTTTAATGTCGCCGTCGCATCGCTAGTCTATCCCTAATTCACAAAATATATCATAGTTCTCTCAATCAGATACCTCACATCTTACCACCAGCTCGCATATCACTTCGTACAGGACATTCCCTAAGTATTGCTCACCCCTAAACCCATACTCTCACCATTTCGTCCTCTTTTTTTCCACGCACTACTGGAACGACCTTCCCCATGTCATCGTAGCCATCACCAACCCACATGGTTTCATTGACGCTGTAAGAGCTCACTACTCATCCTGAATGGTCAACGTGTTTTCCTTTTTTTTTGTACACACACCCCTTATGCAATACCCCCCCAGTGGGGCTTTTAAGGTAATAAAGTGAAAGTGAAACTGTAATATTGCGCTTTTGGAATTTAGTTCATAAGATCAAATAGTTTTATACACATGACCTTATATGTGAAACTAAGTTATGTTCGTCTACAGTGTGTTTTTTACAGCAAAGCTGTTAGCCTCTTGGTGGTCGGAATTTGTAGTGGCCATCCGTGAACAAAAATTGTTGTCATCAGCAGTGGTTCATACCCTCATCAACACGGAAAAATGCAAAGGCGCATCCCCCTCCTAATGCACCGGGTACAAGCACTCAGCAAAATGAAGAGAACAGTGCATATATTCATTCGAATCACGCATACAACGCACAGAACAGCACGCATTTCAATAAAGTACAAACTCAAAACAAGCACCCGAACCATCAGTCAAGCATTGCATACCCCCCTCAGCAGTTTTAGTGATGGCTTTGCAAGAGCTTCGCTAGACATCCAGTTCAAAGGGCCGGGATGGCGAGTCACTATCGTTTTTTTTTCTAGTGCCACGAAATTTTTAAAAAATCGTCTGAGGCAGATAGCGCAATTCCATCCCTTGATCTAAATTATTCTATGAAGTGGCCATTACTTCCAAGAGGAATGAAAATGCGTAACTGAATAAAAAACACAATTACGAGATTTATTTTTAACTATTTATATTATGGCACATATTTCAATGCTAATTGTAACTATTTTATTTATTTATTTTATGTATACGATACTGCGGACAAGAAGTCCAAGCAGGGTGAGCAAAATACAAAGATGATATACACAGAAGAACAACATGAAACAAGTGTGTAACACGTTTTTCACACAAACAGTTCGGTGGTAAGGTAGACGATTAAGAAAAATTTTAGCTTGATTAGAATACAACTATAATCAATACATGAAATAACAAGATTATTTACGCAAATGATATACAGCTCACGGGCGCTGGGGTACGCTTCAGTTAGTTTATTCCAGTCATCTATCGTTTGTGGAAAAAAAGAATACCGAGAAGTGTCAGTCCTTGCGAGAATAGGTGTTAGAGAATGAAGGCAGTGGTGTCGAGTGGGGAAGGGGGGATACGTATTTTGTGGTGTCTAAGGCTATCCTATGATTGATGAAGTGTGAAAGAAACTCTAGTCGACTTTTCTTTCTTCGAATTTGTAATAGTTCGATGCCGTTATCGGTTAGTAATGCAGTGAAGGAGTCAGTAGCCTAAAATTTACTGTTAGAAAATAAAAGTTAATGGAGAATACCTTAGTAACTTGCGATTCGCTGATGATATTGCCTTGCTTAGTAACTCAGGGGACCAATTGCAATGCATGCTCACTGACCTGGAGAGGCAAAGCAGAAGAGTGGGCCTAAAAATTAATCTGCAGAAAACTAAAGTAATGTTTAACAGTCTCGGAAGAGAACAGCAATTTACAATAGGTAGCGAGGCACTGGAAGCGGTAATGGAATATATCTATTTAGGGCAGGGAGTGACGGCGGATCCGGATCATGAGACGGAAATAATCAGAAGATTAAGAATGGGCTTGGGTGCGTATGGCAGGCATTCTCAGTTTATAAACAGCAGTTTGCCATTATCCCTCAAGAGAAAAGTGTATAATAGCTGTGTCTTGCCGGTACTCACTTACGGGGCAGAAACCTGGAGGCTTACGAAAAGGGTTCTACTTAAATTGAGGACGACGCAACGAGCTACGGAAAGAAGAATGATTAGTGTAACGTAAAGGGATAAGAAAAGAGCAGATTGGGTGAGGGAACAAACGCGAGTTAATGACATCTTAGTAGAAATCAAGAAAAAGAAATGTGCATGGGCAGGACATGTAATGAGGAGGGAAGATAACCGATGGTCATTAAGGGTTACGGACTGGATTGCAAGGGAAGGGAAGCGTAGTAGGGGGCGGCAGAAAGTTAAGTGGGCGGATGAGATTAAGTTTGCAGGGACGACATGGCCACAATTAGTACATGACCGGGGTTGTTGGAGAAGTATGGGAGAGGCCTTTGCCCTGCAGTGGGCGTAACCAGGCTGCTGCTGCTACTGCAGCGGATGATGATGATGATGACGATGATGATGATGACGAAATAAATCGTACTGCTATTCTTTGAATTCTTTCTAGATTCTTAATGTTGATTTTCGTGTGAGGGTCCCAAACTATGGAAGCATACTCAAGTTTTGGCCTAATTAAAGAAAGGTAAGAGAGTAGTTTAACACTTAGGCGGAGCAGTCTTGAGTTTGTGGCGCAGAAGGCATAGTTTCCTGAAAGCGACAGAGCGGATGGTTTTTATGTGCAAGTTCCATGATAAGTCACTCGTTAATGTTAAGCCTAAATAATTATAGCAGGTTACTTTCAGTAAAGGTGCTGCAGCTAAATTGTAAGTGTAGTTTAAGTGGACTTTATCTCATTATTTAACTAGTGAATATGCAAGGGGTAAACTTTCGGAAGGAATTCTAAGGACTGCAGCAGTTTCGAGATAACAATTTTCAAAGTGTTGGAAGTAATGCATTGGTTTTCCTGTTACTCTTATGCTTCAGTGCAGAAAACAGTGTTTTCTTTAAAACAAGCAACTGGAACGCTAGTGCATTTCAACAGGTTCGTTAAAACCTAATACATGAAAACCTGTGCAGCCCTAAGAATTTGTTCAGAGCGTATACGCCTCGATAACTCATCGGCTATCATTCATACGATTTATTTACAGTATTGTACTGTAAGGTAATTATTGAGAAATTTTATTAGGGCCATGATGTTAATTATTTAATTAGGCATATTGAATTTTCGTAGAAGTAATGGTTACCTCATCGAGTAATTTAGGTCAAAGGTTAGAATTGTGCAGTTTGCCACAGGCGTTTCTTTTTTTAACTTTCGTGCAGCTAAAGAAAGAAACTGCCTATATATGGCGACACGCAAGCAAGCGGTATTTTTCCTTCGTTAATCTTCTTTTTTCTACGGACCAATCTATTGTACTACATTGTAACAGTAAACGTTGGGTTCGGACTTCTCTCAAAGCCAGCAGTAATGTTTACGTTCATTAGTTTTTGTGCTCGGCACACGTGAAAATGAAAAAAGAAAAACAGAGCAGCTGTTCAAGAAAGGAAGCTGCCGGAACCTAAAGAATAACGTCACCGTTTGAAGAAGTATCCCACAGGAACAGGCAGTGCCGTGTCTCCGGCTTCTTACCTGCAAATAAAAAGAAGAAACAAACAATGTATTTTTCGATTTTTGTGCTTTATGACCCGTAAGTTTCTAACTTTAACACCACTTTCGAACAATGTCCGTCTTATGCAAGAGTACAGCACACCGCAGAGCCGCAAGCAGCTGCACAAAGCTCATATCGCTGGTTATGTTTATCAACAAATTTATCCAAAGTGGCATCAGGCTTTTCCCGCTATCCGTATTTGTGGATGAAGCACTAAACGAAAAAAAATCCAGCGGCAAGTTTACCTTGTGCTTTTGCATTACTTCTACCAAGCAGTGTAAACCTCTGAACGCCAAATTATTAGCGCTTACGCAACAAACATATCTAAGAAATACTCAGTTCAAGCGCAACAAATGCGCTAGAGCCAGACAGCAGATAGAATCGAAACGAACAGAAGTAAAAAATCGTTCTTGTTGACGTTGTAGTTGGCGGTGGTAATAATTGCTTGACACGGCGTTTCTTACTTTATTTCTGCATATCACGTACTTCGATGAAGCGCTCAACATATCGCATTCAACATGAACAGTACCAAAGATTTGATCGCATTGGAGAGCGTAAAGCCCCGTGAAGATTTTTTTTTTCGGTTCGCTTTCTGTCGGCCCCATCTCACCACTTCCTAATTTTATCCGGGTGTCGCACCAGACTGTGTCTGAACAGCAGCTGAACAGCCTTCTGCCGGCTCTACTGACGCAGAAAGGAGACGGAGCCAGCTGTGGCCGCGATCAAGTGATGGACAACAGGCAATGCGTGAGAGCGGTGCCTTCGAGAGGATCCTCCCTTGCACACGCTCCTTTTGCCTTGCCTGTAGCTCTATGCACCACCACACTGCTGAAGTCATCAAAAGAGACAACTGTTCATAATAATGGAACGGTGTTTTCTATATACCATAACTGAGTTTTTGGTTTCTCTATTGTATCAGGCAGCACGAAAAAAATATCCTAGGGTTTTAAGTGCCAAACCCACGATCTGATAATGGTGCTTAACATTGCATAATACTGCCGCTGCACAAATACAGTAAATATAACCAGCTGGCCTGGATCTTGCAATGTGTCCACTGGAGCTCCTCGCAGGTTATTTACTCCACGAATATTTGCTGTCCAGAATTTTCATTGCTCATCTACCTTTGTTTTCTTGCGAAAGTATCAGCAGTGACACTGTATAAAATCACTCGCTGTGCCCCCTGGAGAGAAGGGCTGTGCTTTAACGGAAGAGCACCTTGCTCAAGGTATTGTAGTTACTGAATGCCGTGATGCTCTGATCTGGATTATATAAGCGCAGCAGTTCATCTTTAGTTACGATAGTGGAAGGCGCTCCCGATAGGGCCAGTTAATTATATAAAATCCTTCCATACGTCATCCCCTGACATTAACGGCCGAAGTGGCCATCTCTATCGAGCCATAGAAGCACCATGTGAGTTTGTCGGCCAGAACCTGGTGGACCTCATGCCGTCGTCTTTGACTGGCTAGCCGCACGCACATTCAAGTGCCTAAAAGAAAGATATTCAGAGACAAAAGGAGGACAGAAAAGCATAGCGGTCTACATTTGCGGTCACTGCACTTCTTTATTGAGGCTGGAACAAGCATTCCCTGAATTCCCACTAGCCCAACTTTCAACCTCACTTGTTTGCCATTTAGACATACACGTGTAATTGTAACGCACGCCAGCAGACTTTCGCGTCCCTCTAAAAGGTGGCCAAATATGTAACGTAATTCATAATTCAGCTGCATAATATTCAGCACCAAAAGTACTGTTTGTGCATTACAATGGCAAAAGCATAGTTGTATGCGAATCACCTCTCAGAAATATAGAAACATATGGGCTGAAAGGCTTCACTCTACTAGAATCTACTACTAGACCTACTAGAAGAATCTACTAGGACGCACAATTAAACACGTTCCTCTCTGCAGCTTCGAGCAGCCACTACCAGGACGATCAGTGGGCAGCCATCTCCTATTCCTTTTCGAACAGGCCGTCTCCGGCTATCGCGAAAAAAAATTCAGTTTTGTTCGGCATAATGACGCATCTTTAATGTGTGCACGCAACTGTGACGGGGGTGAGTTCTAGCGGTTTTGCGAAGTCGCGTGACAAACAGGCGAAGTGGGTGCCATGCGAAAGCTTTTGACCAATGCCGTAGGGCTAATAGTGAAAAAGCCATAGGTCAGTGATAATTATGTTTCTAGTATCTAGTACAATTCATGCATAAGCAATGTGTACACGCCACATCACATGGGGAGTTTTCACTGTTTTCGTGATGTCGCGTGACAGAGAGGAAAAGTGGTTATGACCCCCAAAATGTTTGACCCATCGTGGGCTGATTGCGGACATAGAATAGAAAAATTCGCAATAGGCTTACGTTATAGCACCCTTCGGCTACTTCACGCGCGGTTTGGTCTGCGAAAATCTGAGTATCTAAACGTTTTCCACGACCTCTTCAGCAACAACACCAACAAAAAAAAAACAACTAAAATTTTCCAGAGCTTGGCGGTATCGAGCCCACGTCCACTCATAGTTCCCAACCATCCCAAATTTTGCAGTACAATGCCGACTTTCCAATAAAATTCCCGAGTTCTGGCTTGATGTAGTGCGAGAAAGCCAAATGTCCCGACTTTTTTTTTCCGTACTGAATAACAATCGATAAACCAGATTTCGCATTCAGAATGCACGACAGCTTAGATGCGCAATGTCTACGTTTGTCTTCCGTTGCATTGTCAGAAACATAAAAGTCGTTTCGTTTTTGTAGTGGTTCCAATTATGTCGAAAGCCGTAATCGTTCACTGTACCCGAATCTGCATGGGTAGTCGCGTTAACCTGTTAAGTACTGCACCTTTCATGTTGTAAATGAATAGATTCCTTGTTGTAAATTGATATTTTCTTGTTGTATATGCAAATATATTTGGCTGACAGCTTCTGGCACCGACAGGGTCGGTGATCGCACCACGCATCTCAAAGGTCGCGTGCGGAATTCCCGGCAGCCCCGCTAGGCAGCGAAGAATATCCAGAGAGAAGCGCGAGAGCGGAGCGCCGGCTGCACTAGACACCTCCTACAAGACGCGTTTCGCACCCTCCACATGCAACAACGCGCCATGCACTCAAAGGCCATGCGCGGCTATGAACGGGCGACGCCTCTATGTGGCACCGCCCGTCTACAGAAAAGCGCAATAGATTAGCACGGCTGCAGTCAGCAGATCATAGGCACCAGTGCGCCAGCTGTGTAATCGCGGAGGCCACGCAAAGGGTGCCGTGCAGACTCCGCGGCAGCTCTAGGTTGGAGGTTGTTCCTCTAGGTTGTCTCGGCACACCCCAGGGATCGGTGCTGTCACCGATCCCTGGGGCTCTCTGAAAGGTTGGCGGGCATCTCAGATGTACGGCATGTCCTCTATGCGGACAACATAACCATCTGGGCCCCCGGATGGTCGCTAGCCAGGTTAGAGGAAAGCTTACAAGAAGCTGTTAATATCACAAAGGATTTTTTCGCTAGCACGGTCTTGACGCTCTCTCCCGCAAGGAGCTACTCCTGCACAGGAAAGTGAGACAAGGAGGCAAAACTAAAGAATTAGCACCAATGGACTCCCTTCCTATTCAGATACAAACTAACGTGAGCACCTGCATACCCAGGGTCTGTTAATGTCTTAGGGCTAACTATTCATTCTAACGGGCATAATTAGAAGCTCTGAGTCGTCTAACAGGACAAGCAAACAGTGTTCTGAAACTCATTACTAGGGTAGCTAGCCGAAGGAAAAGGATTGGAGGAGAACAATCACATCCGGGCCTTTCATACGTTTTTCCTAAGTCACGCATCGTACACTACACCTTATTTAGAATGGACACAACTGAAACAGCTAAGCTTGACTCACTCATTCGAACGGGACCCATAAAGGCCATTGGACTGGCACAGTCTGCTAGCACGGAAAGGCTGCTGGCCCTCGGAATCCACAATACTATTGATAAGAAGCACATTGCATAGCCCAAATCACTCGGCTTTCTGGCCACTAAACCTGGTCTTAAAATCCTGGAGGAGGCCGGAATTTAGCCCCATCATAGCCCCAAACCCTCTAAATCTCTCAGCAAAGATACCAGGTCTCACTTCATAACAGACCCTGTACCCCGTAATATTCATTCTGTGTATAACGTGGGCCGAAGGAACGCACGAGCAAGGGCAGTCCTACAACACTTACATGAACACAAGCTAGACGCGCTTTTTGTCGACGGAGCACAGTATCCCACATGAGAAAGATTCTCCATAACAGTGGTGGACGTAGAGAAACAAATCATTAAGTCAGCTTCTGTACGGGTCAAGACGTCCCATGAGGCGGAGGAGGCTGCTATCGCTTTAGCTGTTACTAGTGGAAAGAAGCCAGCCTTTATATACCCGGACTCACGCTCGGCCATTCGCTAGTTCTAGTCCGGATTGGTAGCGGAAACAAGAAGTAAGATCCTTCGGGATCAGGACTTCACTATCAGAAGTGGAGAGCAGGCATATCACCACATTTCTTGGTGCCTTGCCCACATAAGGGGCATCACTCGACCGAATGTGATTAACCCGAACGAGGCTTCCCATAGAGTTGCGCGTGACCTCACGAACCACGCAGCCAAACTTAGGGCCTCAGAAATTCCCATAGATTTAGGAAAAGACCCGCTCCATACATATCATAAGATTACCACTCACGCCGTAGAATCCACGCTTACCCACGCAATCACGCTCAGCCGTAGAATCTTCCCCCTGCCACACCCCAAACTTCACCGGGCCCATGCCTCTGCGCTTAGAAACTACAGACTAGACCTAACCATACCCCTGGCATCATCCACTTAGGCGACCAGGAAAACTGACAGGAATGCCACAATTGTAGACACGAATGTTGTAATTTCGAACACATGCTCTGGCTGTGCCCCGCCTTAGAGGTCTCTTCACTTCAACCAAGGAGTACTGGGAACCCACCCTGAAGTGTGCAAAACATCAACAACTCCTGGCCGTCCGGAAGGCCCATGACTTTGCGCTGGGTCTCGGCCTGCCAGTCCCATTATAGGTGAAGCCATCGGCTCATCCCGGGTCCCCCCGGACGTGAGCTCTTCAGGACCTCAATAAAGTTCTTGTCATGTCATGTCATGTCCGCGGCAGCTCCACTATATGTCGCAGCGTCTCTAAAGGGAAACGCGAGAGAGATGTCCCGCTGCCTTAGAAGCCTCATGCATGACACGTTCTGGCGGTGGCATCACCTTGTGCCACTGCATTGCGTCATGTTAATTGTCTTACCGTCGATAGTCATCGTGAGATGGGTTTTGCCAAAATTGTTTGAGTGTTTTTGAACACCGCCCTTTTGACCTGGTAGGATAATGCTGTTAAACAAGAACTTGCATAAGCATAGAATCACACATGGCTTTCTGCTCAAGTTACTTATATTTGTGAAACAGTGGCAGCATAGAGTCTCAAGTAGAGCGTGAAAGCTTTTCTCCACTGTGTAAGTCTCTTTAGCCATGCCATTTCCTACCATGACATTGTATGTAGAAACTCTCGCGTATAAGGCCAGCAATTTCGTACATCTTGGCACTGCTAGCCCTCCTGTCCTCAGGCCGACACGGACGCGCTCACTTAAGCTATGGGCCGCGGCACGGAATCTGCGTCTCGGCCGCCGTGACAAGCGAGATGGGAGCGACTGCCGTATCTACAGCTCGCGCGACCGTCGGCTGGATCGATGTTAGCACGGAAAGTTTAGGGGTTTCCTTCCTGCTGCCCGCCCTTTGGATCCTTCTTTACATCGGCACGCCATTAGCGAATGGGACGACTGTTACCCCATTGTAGTGCGGCACGTCAGACGTGAGTTCGGCGTTGTGCTGGCGAACGTGTAAGTAGGGAAGCGAACATGTGATTGCAGGAGGTGGGTCGCCTATAGTAAGGCGGCCTGCCAAATGTACGGTTTGCAAACACGCTGGGTCACACAAACAAAAAAGTGACCGGCTTAGTTGAACACGAGGAGTCGAAAGTTTTGCATCCGTGGAGGCAATTGACATGGTCATAATACATGTACACGTCTTCCTTAGTGATTTGACTTTCTAGGCTTCACCTTTTAACACTCATCGCACGACAAGACACGGACTGTCGCCACTTAGTTTAGTTGTACATATGCCAAAGTATCTGAACTTCCGAATCCTGAAACTCGGAAACTTATTCTAAAGCTCCTCTTGGTGGTGTAGTAGAGCGACATCGCTTATTCGTAAGCTTATGCGCAGGGAATGCTAATGTGTCGAAGAAGCGAATTGGGAGAAATATCCCATGAACAGTAGCGTAGCAACAGGGGGGGCCGGGGGGCCGTGGGCCCCGGGTGCAAGGGGCCAGTGGGGGGGCGTCATACACGTCTGAAGACACCCCTGTCTGCCGGCTACACCCGGGGGGGGGGGTGACAGAAGACCTATGGGCCCCGGGTGCCAGACGACCTAGCTACGCCACTGCCCATGAACCACATCTGACTATGCAGTTTGGCGCTAAATGTGTAAAATATGAGGGCTGGGGGTGGGGAGAGGGGCTTCGCGATGACTTAACGGAGATTGGAAAACCAGCAAACCTTATTTGGCATTGGGCGCCAACGCGCCGGGAGCGCGTGCTGGCGCGGGCTCGGAAACAACAAATTCCCAGGGCTACTTTTGCTCACAGGCCTGGCTCTGCTTGGCCAAGCTAGGAAAGGCTAGCTAGGTCACGCTAGCTGTTGGTGCTCTCAGATATATCCACTGCTCACATCCGGCACCTCTTTACTAGACCAAGTCCCTTTAGTCTGGAATTAAGCATGTTCACTCCTGAATGCCGTAGCCAGTCAGGTGCACCGGCGGCCGGCGATATTGCTGTGGTCTTGACGAACACTCTTCAGCAGGCATGACTTCGGGTACTGCTGGCAGTGCATATACACAGTAGTTTCAGGGGCCTCTGCAGGAATTGAAGCTTCTGAGGCAGTGACGTGCTCGTTGTCTATGATGTAGGGCTCGATGTAAGGCGGGACGTAGGGCTTGAGTTGAGATACGTTTACTAATTTCTCACGCATCCTATCATGGGACCCTTCGCCTGTGATACGAGCAAATACCAATGCCACTGGTGTTTTCTATTCAGTTATCTGATACACACCTTTAAACTCTGGAGCTAACTTTGTAGTGCCATCTACAACAGGCTCTTCGCGACGTAACCACGCGAATTTGCCAACGCGAAAGGGGCGGTCCCCATGAGCCCGGTGATAAGCTGTCGCGTTTTTCTTGAACCTCTTCAGTGTTGTTGGCTGCTGTACTTCGGCTGTCGGACAGGGTTGAAAGGTGACGTTGGAGAGTCTTGGTTGCCATAAGACGGAGTCGTTAGTCTGGGAGCTTCGAGACATAAGCAAAAATAAGCTCAAACGGAGAGAAACGACTACTGGCACTGTAGCTACAGTTGATAGCAAATCCCACTTCTTCGAGTATCTAATCCCAGGAAAGAAGGTGATCTGAGCAAAGCTTACGAAGAACGGAGACTAGAGTTCCATTAATTCTTTCAACGAGACCATTGTTGGCTGCCTGGTATGCAACCGAGCAATCAATTGTCACACCATGCATGTACATGAATTATTTGAATTGATAAGATTCAAACGTAGAACCATGGTCATAGAGGCAGTCATCGGTGCTTCCAAACTTGAAGAACGCAGACTACATGTGAGGTAAAGCATCGTTTGTAGATGTTGACGACACAGCGGCTGGAACAATGAAACGTGGGGCAAAATCAATCACATTCAAAATGTATTTTTTATGAATGCAAGGGCATGGGATTTGGTGTCTTTGGGGAAAGGAAAAATACCTCAGGGAGTCTTTCAGATGCTTTTGATGTTGAAAAAACGTGACCATATCGATGATATCTATGGATGGACGCACAGGCCGCAAACCAGCCATAGCATCCAGGTGCATGTTGTAATCTTCCAAGTACCATTCCAGACACGTCAAAACCATTATTTCCAATATTTTTCCTATGCAAGTGGCGAAGGCGATGGGGCGGTACGATGACATATCTAGAAGCGATCTACCAGGTTTGAGAAGCGGAACCAAGCGGCTGCATTTTCATTCACGCGGAACCAATTCGTTGCAATGATTTAGCAAGATATTCTTCTACGTTATGCATATATATACGTGCCACCAACTGGTTTTCTGTGGACCTACCTGCCAGATATAGACCTGACAGCTCACATTCTCTTGGTGTTACCTTTTTGTCAGATAATATTTTAAGCGATCGTCAGCGATAGTTTCAATTATTTTTGTTCTGATGCTCCCAATTTATTTGCGCTGTCATGCCTTCTTACCAATTCGCAACTCCTACATGTGTTGTTGACTGCACGGTGCTGATACGGCACACAGCCATATATTCAGTGCTCCCTTCAGTTGATAGTCGGCGTTCGTGTTGTCCACTTCTCTACTCTTGTGTCCTGTCTGCACGCCTCACTTCTAGTTTGCATAATGAATCCTTACCAACTAGCTCAGCTTTCTGTCGTTCCATATATTTAAACTCCGCTTATAAGTTAGCAGCGCAGCATCTGCGTACGAGGTATGTGCATGTTCGGCTTACTTTTATTTTTTACTCCCATTTCCAGTGCTGCAGCACAATCCGTTTGCTGGCTCTCATCAAGACAGTTATCCCATTATTCCTCAAGAGAAAAGTATATAATAGCTGTGTCTTACCAGTACTCACCTACGGGGCAGAAACCTGGAGGCTTACGAAAAGAGTTCTACTCAAATTGAGGACGACGCAACGAGCTATGGAAAGAAGAATGATAGGTGTAACGTTAAGGGATAAGAAAAGAGCAGATTGGGTCAGGGAACAAACGCGCGTCAGTGACATCTTAGTTGAAATCAAGAAAAAGAAATGGGCATGGGCAGGACATGTAATGAGGAGGGAAGGTAACCGATGGTCATTAAGGGTTACGGACTGGATCCCAAGGGAAGGAAAGCGTAGCAAGGGGCGGCAGAAAGTTAGGTGGGCGGATGAGATTAAGAAGTTTGCAGGGACGGCATGGCCACAATTAGTACATGACCGGGGTTGTTGGAGAAATATGGGAGAGGCCTTCGTCCCGCAGTGGGCGTAACCAGGCTGATGATGATGATCATGATGATCAAGACAGTACATGCGGGCGACTCATGACCGAGGGGCGACACGCCTCAACGTCTCTTACAATTGAGGGTTAGAGCGCATGATGGCTTGGAGACACGGCACAGCTGTCGGCGTCAGACTGATCGCATCCATCGAGGCACAGAAGGGTACAAAAAAGTGGGAAAAGGTTCAAAGTGCGAGCGCGAGCAGCGAGGTCACGAAGGAGGTCGTATCTCAAGCACGACCTTTGCCGGCGAATTCCACTTATACTTTATTTTTATGTTCCATCGTGTTCTACATGCTCTGTCAAGTATGAGCGAGAAATAAAGCGAAAAACTGCACAGAAAATGAAAGCGACAGAGCGCAACGTAGACAGGCGAATCAGAAAATATAAGCAAACAAAACAAACACAATTACCACAATAATGGCCATTCACCTTTGTGTCCTTCGTGACACGTCCTCGAACAAAAATTGAAAATCCTGTCGTATTGTTCAGTAAATTCTGACGAGCTGCCTTAAGAAGAAACATTATAAGCCATCGCAGAGACGTAAATACGGTGCGTCACGAGGCAAGAGTAAGCCGGGTTGTCGGCTGTCCTCAGGCTCTGCAGGCACCTCACTATATGGCGGCGGATTTAAGAACGTGATCCCTCGGTCCCTCCGAATACGCCCCGATTCTATGCGCGTTCGCCATTGACTCCTCAAAACCTCGACTGCTTCTAGCAATTCTGTTTATGTCACAGCTTTTTAACAAGGACTGTTTTCTGATTTAAATCTGAATTGGCATTGTCGAGAAAAAAGAAGAACACCCGGATAGGGGTATCAATTACATTTATCGAATTTGGTCGCCTGTGCAAAATGTTGTTTCTGTGATGGCAATGCATTTTTCTTAGAGCGAAGCTGTATATGGCTAGGATCTGGAAAAATTGAGTCCGAGATTTTGACAAGATGAAGTCGCGCCGCTCGCTCTGAATGTGCTCATCTTCCGTCTGTGTCGAAAGTGCGTTACAATTTCCGCGTGTAGTTATCAGTCACGGCGGTTGCTCTGAATATTATCATTTTATCGTCATGTTATGTCGCATGACCTTCATGGCCATATATAGAACATTAGATAGCGGCGCTACTTCGCTCCTATTGAGAGATCGAAAAGCATAATGAAACGCAATACCCACCAATCGTCGACTTTCACATCGACCTAGCGCGCCCCGACGGCAAGTGGATTGTATCCTTCCTGTTGGAACGGTCTGGAATTTAGTACTACACGAACGTCAATGTGCCTACCACGCGTCACCTGTCGTGTATAGATTTAACCTTTGGCAAGAACGTGTCTGGCATAGCAGTGCAGCCGATCGCTGTCTGCCACAGCGACCACAAAGCTGTGGTCACTGCGGTAACGAATGAGACAAAAGACAATAAAAACTACGAAGTTACGTATACGTGTCTTTATTTGATCAATGTTGGAATAACCATATAAATCAAAATAGCTGTCAATGCATTCATTACAATGCATCTGCGCTGGTTATCCTTCTTTACAGAGTGGAACAGCACTAAATTTTTGTTTTGTGCTCTAAGGTTTGTTAAAACTCCCAACTGGGACTGTTGTATCCTTCCGTCTTTTATCATACTTAGGAGAGCAGATAGTTGGGATAGTTGGTTGAAATGCAGAATGAAAAAGATTGCGCGGAGACAGGAGAACAATGCCGACAAAAGACAGCGACGAGCGCTAACTTACAACTGAAGTTTAATCCAAACGTATAGGCGAATAAATAGGAAAACCGCTACAGAACAAAACAATGGTATAATTTTGAACATCACATGTTACCCCGTTTCTCTGACTGAGTTGGCCAAGAACCGAAACTCCCTATCATAGAAGCGGGCCGAAGTCACACACTTATCTGCGCTGATACGCATATAGAAGGCTTCCATGCTCTCACGAGTTAATTCCTGTGCCTAAAAAAAGATTGTGTTGTTTTGTCGAAGTGCGGTTTGCATTGCATCGTTTTCTTATCGTTCTTGACATACGTGTGGCAATGTTTTAAGAGGTTATCAAAGGAGTCTCCCCCAAGTGATCTTCGGCGCTCTCCTGGTCTTTCATTAGCGCATCGTCCGGTTTGGCCGATGTACAGTGCGCCACAGGATAATGGCACCTGGTAGACAACTCCCCTGTAACGAGGAACGAACGGCGCTCTGTGTTTGATTCTGCAAACTTGTTTACTATTGTTTCTTTCTGCCGTCTTCTTTCGTCTGCCTGTGCACCTGCGAACAGATTGCTGACAACTTCCGAGGGGCGGAAAACACTATCGGAATGTTGTAACGCCCTGCCACATTCTTAAGGTCATGTGCCAATTTCTGCACGTACGGTATAACGGCAACATTTCGACAGTCTGTTTCCTGGAGTTTGGGTCGTGACCCTGCCTTGATCTACCTTGCCAGTCTCACACAAGCTTTCATGATTACATGCATAGGGTACCCACTCCTTTTCAGCCTTTCCAACTGGGACGCAACCTTTCATTGATTACACGTGGGCAAGACTTAGAGATGGCTGCTTTAATAGAGGAAGTGACTATCCGGTTCCTAATTATTTAGGTCTCTCACTCTTGGCCTGCGACCTTTGCCAGTGACCATCACTGCACTGCTAGCATTTCAGCAAGCGCTACAGAAATGTATACGTATATAAATGTTTCTCATATGAACAACACAGCTTTGTTCTAGTCACCCTCACGCGGCCAATTTTGCACTCCTGAGACTGCTAACAAGAATCAAAGTCATGATGCGTTCAGCGACGGAACCATGTGTAGTCAGTGAGCCATGACGTGGGCAAAGCGTAAACAGAAGCTCTGTCTGAAAAAAAAAAGAACCATGCGACTGCTGCTGGATCAATTTCATATGCACAACGCCAGTCAAGTGTAACTATTCCTCTTGCAGGATCCTGGGTTTCATTACCACTTGCGATTATGTTGACGAATGTTCCCTACCGGACACTGCTTCGCAATGATGCTCTTTTCATTGCTTTCATCCTACGTTGCCCTTTTACGCCTCTTTCAAACACCGGTGGCGATATCTCAATTGCGCGCTACCATGTGCAACATGCCTTTTTACCCATATTTTTGTATTCATTTTCTCTCAGTCTAAACGTGCCTCAGCTTTTACAAAGTAGCGTCCAGGAAACTCTCCCCTGCGTATTGAGGAGTATTGCTTCTTTATGAATCATATTACAATATTTTTAATATTAGGAGTATTTGTTGCTAGTAGTAGTGGTCACTATGCAATGATTACTTGTCTTGCTAGAAGGAACGAAAACCATCGAAAGCTTTCTAATAACTTTAAAACGCAAGAATCAACCTACAAACTTTATCTAATTTTTGTCAAAGGCCATAGGTTGGATGAGTCAAGGGCTAATTTCTAGGAAGTTGAGCGGCAAGCAAGCACACTTGAAAATGATTAATGCGGCAATAAAAAACACGCATTGACTCCATCAATAAATAATTGTTATTACTAAAGGCGCATTACAATTGGACATATCTAATACATATCATGGATACAAAATTGCTGATTTCAGTATAGGTGCAACAGAAGCTGTTTCAAAGGAAATTGCCTTCTATATAGACTTCTTGAAAATAATCACTTATATTCGTGCAAAATGGGCGCACATAAGCTGAACAGAACATTTCACAAACAAAAAGGCCTTACAACGCTTCCTCCATGCCAGCCTTCACTTCCCACTTCATCAGAAAGAGGGCGAGAGAAAAGGCGAGGAGGTTAACCAGAGGCGAATTTCCGCTCTGGTGCCCTGCACTCTGGTGGGGAATATAATGGTTGGAAAGAGGGCAACAAGAGATAGAAAGAAAACCGAAAAAGTTAAAAAGGAGCATCTAACTGAAAAATTGTTCCAATCACAGGCGTTCACTAAGGCCGGTCGACCTCAAGAAGCGCAGTAGTGTTAAGTCGCGTCGATGCTTCAAAATTCTTTCTTCCGATCGAGGCTGGCTGTCCAGCTGGTTCAGCACGACGGAAAGCGATTGCCTCTGAACACTGTACTTCGGGCACTGGCGAAGAATAAGCCCATTTGTTTCTATGGGGACAGAAGTTAGGTCCCCTACAACTATGAGCGAGGCGGCGAACGAATGACCTCAGCAGCAGAAGAAGCTTCCTTTTATTCGTTCCTTTTTTCTTCTAATCTCGCAGCACGAGGCACGTGACACACACGCCGGAGCGCGTCATGTAAAAAGGCGGCCAGGGAAGATGATGGCTGATAAAGAACAGAGCCGTCCCCCCCCCTCCCCGTGACCCCTCTAGAAGTGTAGTGGTGGAGCGGTGTCCAAGACAAAGCCTTGGATGTCGAGCCATCGGGTAGATCCATCGTTTCATCGTTTTAGCGGTTGTAATGTCGTTGAAAGCGGATAGGTCGCTAGGTAGGCTAGTTTCACCCTGTCTATCACAACGATTTCTTCCCGTTCGTTGGTGTCGATGGTCACAGTCCTTTATTTCTGCTTGAGTACCACGAAAGGGCCGTCATAGGGAGGCGTAAGAGATGGTCGGATGCTTTCACACCATACGAAAACTCGGTTCACTGTAGGCATGTCTTTGCTGACAAAAACATTACTCGAGGATGCAACCCTACTAGAGCAAGGACGCAAGGGTGCAAAGAAAAAGCGGAGCTGCTAACATAGATTCCTAGATCGGGCGTCTGCGCAGCAGCTGGAGGGAAAAATTTGTCGGACAACCCCAACGTCGTGCCATAGACCATCTCCGCAGCCGTGCAGCCTAGGTCTTCCTTGAAAGAGGAACGTACGCCTAGCAGGGTGAGAAGAAGGTTTTCAGCCCAAGGAGAGCAAGCCTGGGGCACCATATGGTAGCTTTGATGTGACGCTGAAGGCGTTCAACCACACCATTTGCCGATAGGTGATACGCGGTATTATGAATATGGCGGACGCCAAGCAGGCACGTGAGTTCGTGGAAATGATCGCATTTGAAGTGGCGGCCACGATCAGTCAAAGCAACGCTGGGGCAACGGATGCGCGTGATCCAGACACTCTCAAATGCGGAAGCCACTGTAGATGGGGTATTTCAGTGAGAAAAAAATGCTTCAGGCCAGCGGGCATAACGGTCAACTCAAGCGAGTGTGTAGCGAGCACCTCGGGATGGTGGCAGTGGGCCAACAATGTCGATGTGAATGTGATCGAAGCGGGCGTAAGGTGAAGGAAACGAGTCAATTGGTGACTTCGTGCGTCGTGTTGTCTTGTAACGTTGACTCGGAAGGCATTCACGAGTCCAGCGGTGTACGTCAAAGTTTACACTCGGCCACATAAAGCGGGAATTGGACGCTGGGTGGCACGAACTCCTGGATCCCTTGCACCGTGTAAATTGTCAAATCCTTGATAGCGGAGTCGGAATGAAAATCATGGGCGTGTCCGACGCCTTGACACGTCGCAAGTGATTGTACCTGAACAAAATGGAAGGCGCTTGACGAACAACGCTAATGAGGCCACAGAAGACTGGAAGTCCCGAAGCGCGACGTCTGCACACTGCGCCGTAGCAATTTCTTCGAAGTCCAGTATGGCCGCGGATATTGCGTCGATACGAGAGAATGCATCTGCGGCGGGGTTGACTGGTTGAGTGAGACGAGTCTAGCAGTGCTATTGGAGGAATTAGAGGGCAGTAAATGGGATATAATAGGGCTCAGTGAAGTTAGGAGGCCAAAAGAAGCATATACAGTGCTAAAAAGCGGGCACGTCCTGTGCTACCGGGGCTTAGCGGAGAAAAGAGGACTAGAAGTCGGATTCCTGATTAATAAGAATATAGCTGGTAACATGCAGGAATTCCATAGCATTAAGGAGAGGGTGGCAGGTCTTGTTGTGAAACTTAATAAGAGGTACAAAATGAAGATTGTACAGGTCTACGCCCCTACATCCAGTCATGATGACCATGAAGTCGAAAGCTTCTATGAAGACGTGGAGTCGGCGATGAGTAGAGTGAAAACTAGATACACTATACTAATGGGCGACTTTAATGCCAAGGTAGGCAAGAAGCAGGTTGGAGACAAGACAGTGGGGGAATATGGCATAGGCACTAGGAATAGCAGGGGAGAGTTATTAGTAGAGTTTGCGGAACAGAATAATATGAGGATACTGAATACCTTCTTCCGCAAGCGGGATAGCCGAAAGTGGACGTGGAGGAGCCCGAACGGCGAGACTAGAAATGAAATAGACTTCATACTCTGCGCTAACCCTGGCATCATACAACACGTGGACGTGCTCGGCAAAGTGCGCTGCAGTGACCACAGCATGGTAAGAACTCGAATTAGCCTAGACCTGAGGAGGGAACGGAAGAAACTGGTACATAAGAAGCCGATTAATGAGTTAGCAGTAAGAGGAAAAATAGAGGAATTCCGGATCAAGCTACAGAACAGGTATTCGGCTTTAATTCAGGAAGAGGACCTTTGTGTTGAAGCAATGCACGACAGTCTTGTGGGCATCATTAAGGAGTGTGCAATGGAAGTCGGTAGTAACTCCGTAAGGCAGGATACCAGCAAACTATCGCAAGTGACGAAAGATCTCATCAAGAAACGTCAATGTATGAAAGCTTCTAACCCTACAGCTAGAATAGAACTGGCAGAACTTTCGAAGTTATTCAACAAGCGTAAGACAGCTGACATAAGGAAGCATAATATGGATAGAATTGAACATGCTCTCAGGAACGGAGGAAGCCTAAAAACAGTGAAGAAGAAACTAGGAATTGGCAAGAATCAGATGTATGCGTTAAGAGACAAAGCCGGCAATATCATTACTAATATGGATGAGATAGTTCAAGTGGCTGAGCAGTTCTACAGAGATTTGTACAGTACCAGTGGCACCCACGACGATATTGGAAGAGAAAATAGTCTAGAGGAATTCGAAATACCAAAGGTAACGCCGGAAGAAGTAAAGAAAGCCTTGGGAGATATGCAAAGGGGGAAAGCAGCTGGGGAGGATTAGGTAACAGTAGATTTGTTGAAGGATGGTGGACAGATTCTTCTAGAGAAACTGGCCACCCTGTATACGCAATGTCTCATAACCTCGAGCGTACTCGAATCTTGGACCATTAGTCAGCGCAAAGTTAGAGTACGCATCTCCCATCTGAAACCCACCCATAGTAGGTCTCACAAAAATTTTAGAATCCTGTTGCGGCTCGAAACAGCGTTTGGGTCAGGAATCCACCAAGCCCATCAACGAGCACGTCCGGTAGTAGGAATGAAAGAAAAAGGTATATTTTAAATTAGTTACACTGGCTCCTGATACGGAAATCTACTCCATGCAGGAGCGTATTAAAAATGTGATTTTTCAACCGTACTCCTCACCCTCTCTCACTGCACGAAAGGTTTCCGCTTTTAATACCGTCGTCTTCACTAGGCGACTTGACTAGGAAATCTGGTGACTGTATAGCGGCTAATCACAACCGCCAAATCGTTTGCGATATCCTGCCCATGATATCCCACTTTCCCGCCGAACTCCACCTTCGATGGGGCTAAATATGTCCCTGCATATTTAGCAAGCGCGTAGCAATCTGGGAATCCGAGGTCGACGCCATTCCCACTGTATATGGCATTCGACGTTGGCCCTTTTCATCATTAATTCAGATTGGCAGGTGCTGATAGTGGGGATCTTGTGGACCCGTCAACCTTGCAGTGTAAACGCTGCGTTGACTTCGGGATATCGCTGATGAATGGGTGCGGTTGCCTCGTGCTGATGAACTAATTAAGGCCCTTGGTTGTGTTGAAACGCAACAATCCGCTCAAAATCCTGCTGCTAGATTCACCCATGCTTCGTATTGATATGAAATCAGTGCTTCATCCCTCAAAGCCGAGCTTAACTTATCACTTTTCTCTTGCCGCCAAGGCGTTGCAACCCTGTCTCTACTTCACAAGTTTTTTCACTCACCCCTTAATCGCGCTCTTTACATTATCCCTGTAGCTCACGTATCTCATGGCATTTGTCGTGCGCTACAAGTTTCTCACCCTCATTCCCATAGACAACCATTTTCTGCTTTCCTTTTGCCAGAGCAGCAAAAGACGGGAACGGACTTTCTCCCAATATCGCCACTATCACCTATCCAGGATCATCCAGAACCAGCCAAGCACCTATAGCCCACTGGACCACAAAACAAATCACAGGTGAGCTGGGCAGTCACAGCCTCCCAAAATAATTTGTTTAACAACATTAATAACTCGGACATGAAGCCCTCCACGCCGAAATCTTCTAGCTAAAACTAACTATTACCAACCAGGCCAAAACTATCGCCGAACTAAAACAGAACACCCCCCCCCCCCCCTAAGTGAAACCATTGTGCTACAGCTGGTCCCCAACGTTTAGCTAGCAATCCCGCCAAGCGAAAGCCGAAAGAATACGACGTAAATAAATTCTGTAGTGATGCAGGTTCTGACCTTAAACGGCTCGAACTCCTAATTACCTCTTTGGCCTCCAGCGTCGAGACACAGCTATAGCAGCAGCAACGGCAGCGGCCGGACATTAACTCTAGGCTGGACGCCGTCGAGAAAAAAGTAGACAGCTCTGACACCTGCCTAAGCTGCGTAGAACCCACAACCCTTGCCACATCGGGCAGACCCAGACCGAAACTGGCTACGCCATATGAAAGACCGCTCATAGCACCAACCGCTCCAACTGGAGTGGACCGGCCGATCATGGCGTCGAGTCCAGAAATTAAAATATGGCAACGGAACTGCAGAGGAATCCCTATAAAACGTGGTAACCTCCTGCAGTAAATAAAATCCCACAACCCTCCGGATGTGATAGACCTCCAGGAAACGGGATTCCAGCTTAAGTTAGCTGCATACAAAGCCCCCTTTAATACCACGCGTAAACTACAGTACACCGCCATTTTTGTACAACGCGATTTTTCGGTATTAGAACATTCCTTTAACGTATAGACATAGATCATGTCCTCCTCGAGCTATTCCCCCGTCCTAAAACAGGCTCGAACCTCTTCATTCTAAATTTATACAGCCGCCCTGAAGAGCGCAGGCAGAATTTCGGCCCCTTCTTTACACGCGTCGCTCGACTTACTGGGCGGCATGGCCTCATTGTCGTGGGGGACTTTAACGCCCCCCACACAACATGGGGCTACCACTCGAGTACACGAAAGGAGGAGAATGTACTGACCCACGTCCAAAATAAGAAATTCCCATTGATAAGCGACCCTCTAATCCCCACGAGGGTGCAACCGAGTGTCATGGTAGACACATCACCCGATCTCGCCTTCGTCCGCAATGTCCAAAATCCGCAATGGACGAATACCGGGGAGACCCTCGGTAGTGATCATTGTATCCTAAGTACAATAGTCCATACAGGCCCACAACGCCAAAAGGGCAGACAGAACGCGCAAGTTGAGGGGGACCAGTTTCTCAGCCTACGGGAGCAAACAGTGCCGGACACGATCACAGACATCACAGATTGGACAAAAGCGCTACTAGAGGATGTGGGAACTGTCAGTTCCGCTATACCAAAGGAGGCAGGCCTGCACGAGATAGATAGCCGGCTCCTTCAGCTGTGGGAAGCCCGCAACAGCATATTAAAACGTCGGGAAACGCAAACATTCATTTGGAAACTTCGAAAGAAGGTCGCCTTGCTCGGCAGGGAAATAGAGGCTGATGCACAGAAGCTTTCATAGAAGCAGTGGGAACAGCTATGTAACGACATGCACGAAAAACTCAGCATGGCGAACACCTGGCACCTACTGAGACACCTCAAAGACCCCGCTAAAAGTAAATATGCACAAAGTGAAAATCTCACTAAAATAGCCCACCAATTCCCAGGTACCGATTCTGGCCTCCTTAAAGAATTAGAGGCGAAGTACGTTTATTACACACCATCCATCTCCCATCCAGACTACAACGGAAAGACGAACCCCGACTTAGACGCTCCTATAGTGGAGGCTGAGGTCCACGCAGCCTTACAGCAGCCCCGTACCAGATCAGCCCCCGGCGGAGACAAGGTAACAAACAAGGCACTCCGAAATTTGGAAGACAGGTCCGTCAGTGCCTTTACTACTTCCCTGAACACTCTATTAGACAACGGTCAAGTACCTGAAACGTGGAAGCATACCAAAATTTTATTTATTCCCAAGCCAGGCAAAAAATTGATTTGGATAACCTGAGACCCATCTCGATCACATCATGTGCAGGGAAGCTAATGGAACACGTTATCCTAAACCGAATGAAGAAATACATCGAAGATAAGAATCTCTTCCCTGCCAACATGATTGGCTACCGACAGCGACTATCCACACAGCATATCATGCTGCCAGTCCTGCAGTATATCACATAGGATATCATTCTGCCGGCATCTAATTTCGAACACTAACACTGGGGGCGGAACCAAGCCAATTGTTGGCCTCAACCTCACAAAAGCTTTTGACCGAGTCAAACATTCTCAAATGCTCATTTGGCTTCAAAACTTATGAGTGGGAGAGAAGGCCTACAGGTACATCCATACCTTTCTCACCAATAGAACTGCACAGCTGTATCTTGGCGACCTTAGATGCAACACCATCAGATTAGGAAGTAGCGGCACACCTCAAGGATCGGTTTTGTGCCATTCCTGTTCAATGTCACCATGTCCCTGCTTCTCGATATACTTGACCGCATCCCCAATCTTCTCTACTGTCTCTATGCGGTCGGCATTACCTTCTGGATTAAGAGAGGGAATGATGCCCAAGTAGAAGAAACCTTGCAAGAAGCAGTCATACAGACGCAGGTTTACGCGCAAAGTTGCGGACTTACATGTTCCCCGCAAGAGTCCGAGCTTCTCCTGCTACGCGGTCCCACCTAGGCGCAGAGAAGGCGCAGTTCTCCCCCCCCACATATTAAAATAGTCGCGGGGGCGCACAACCAAGCCCACAGGTTAAAACCATCAGGATTATCGGCTACTTCATTCAGGACAACGAATTAAATACTACTATTAGCGTACTATCTGCATTGCTTTTATTTGTCCTTATGCCATTTCTTTGTTCCGTTTTTGTGCTCCGCTGTAGGAAATTCTCTTGAATTGATTGATGATTGTACTTATTATTTATATGTAATGTTCTTTGTGTACGGTTGACTGCGCTACTCACTGCCACCACGTAACACGGGGGCTAAGAGCACCTCAAGCTGCCTCATCGCAGCTTTTATCTTAGCCCCCACCATTGTATTTTAGCAATTGAAACAAATAAAGAAAACAAAGAAAGAAAAAGACCATAAACAAACTGGACACACAGGTACAGCAAACACTTCGTTTACTGCACGGAATTTCTAATAACCATTCAGGGCTAAAGAAGGCTGAGCTTATTATGCTGGTACAGGCCTTTATTATAAGCCGTACATTACAAAACGCCTTACATTAACCTACGACGTGTGGAAAAGAACAAGGTAGAACGTATTATACGGAAAGCGTACAAGGCTGCCCTTGGCCTTCCTGAAAATACCATGAACTGGGAAATCCCTTGCGTTGGGGGTGCACAACGCCCTCGACGAGCTCCCCGAGGCTCATTTAATAAACCGATATGAGCGTCTCTCCCGATCAGCTCCAGGTAGAACCATCCTGCAAAAAGCTGGAATACAGTATGAATACATTGATGTTACCCAAAGGCAGTATAGACCCTCTGCACTGGAGAGACTTTCGCTTACTCCCCTTGCTGAGAAATACGCACCCCACTCACGATGAAGAGCGCCGGCTAGCCAGGGCACAAGCACTCCACAAGCAATATCGCAATAACGCCGATGTAGCCTATGTAGACGCATCGCCGTATAGAGCCCGTAGTGCCCATGCCGCGGCAATGTTAGACTACAGAGGTGCTATCATATCTGGAGGCACGATTAAAATCCACCGCATTCAGTGTGCGGAGGAAGCAGCGATCTCCATGACCATTTCCTCTTCAACTGCAAGATTGAAATCAGCGACTCCAAGTCAGCTGTTTGCAATTTCTCTAAGGGACGTATCTCTCCCGAGGCTTATAATATCCTCAAACGAAACTCATATTGGCGCCTCGTCCGGATTATGTGAGCACCGGTGCTTTCCTCATTGCCCGGGAACGAAGTGGCCCACTCCATCACGCGAGATTTTACCGACCGCAGTTTTGGCCACGATGACCTGGCATTGGTGAGGGATCGGACCGTTTCTTTCCAGGAGATCACCATCCACTATCGCCTGAGCAGGAAGCTATACCCTGCAGGCGACAAATCGCTAAGTCACGGACAAGAAGTCACGTGGCGTAGATTGCAAACGGGAACCTTTGCCGACTTAAAGCTATATTCGAGAACTTATCCTGGGCTATACTCTGAAGTCTGCCCCTGGTACCACGACAGACAAGCGGACAATAATCATATAATACGGGCCTGCCCAGCCTACTCCTCGCGACGAGGACTAACAGTTTTAAATACCAAGCATTGGGAGGCTGCTCTGCTCAGCTCGGACCCAGACCAACAACATTGGGTATCCAGCGGGCTGAGGAGGCCGCCAGAGCCTATGGGCTCCTGGCCGCTCAATGAAGTTTTGATCCTTGTCGCCAATAAAATATTCGGCACGCAGGGATCACCTGTCCACCAAGTGTCATGCATAGCACATCAACTGTAACGTCGCACTGATCGTTGTGGCAATATTGTTTGTACCAAAACCGACCCCTTATATAATATCTCCTCGGGGGTCTTTAAGGAAATAAAAATGAAATAAAACTTTGTCTTAGCTTCGCGGTAATTAACACCAACGGCCGAGGGTTCAACCCGCATCCACGCTCGTGAGCTTGTAGCCTTTCATAGCGTGGTCACGCAAAAGCAGACCGTAATTAACTTCGCCGTAATTATCACCAAAGGTCGTGGGTTCGACGCGCACCGATGAGCGCGGCTTTGTAGCGTTTTTGGATCCTGGCGTGGTTACGCCAACGCCGGGTTTTGCGCTTTACGGGGCGCATAATGCTTTCGCATTAAAAATCATTTTTGCCGCACAACAAAGTACAGTTCTGTATTTTTTCCTATTTGGGTGGTAGATATTTCGATTCCTTAACATCTACAGGTAAGCAAGCTTTTGGGTTAGTTGGTCTACCAATATAGATTTACAAGTCATAAGTTATTTTAAACAGTGACGCATGTGAGTCTATCGGCGGAAGCAGTTAAGAGAAGGCTGCACTCTCCATTCCACAGAGTCCAGATAAGTTCATTTGATTTTGCTCAGTGGCACAGATGGCTTGTGCGTGTGCGTGTGCGAGCTTGTCCGTGTTTATTGTTATTTTATTGCGGTAAAGCTTGCTTCCAGAATTTCCCGCGTACTGTAATCTTGTACAACATACACCATTAATTAAACGTCGCTTTTCACACCCGTACTCATCACAGTGCGCAGAGACACGCATCCTGGTATCGAAATAATTTTTGTTTACGCTCTCCTGAATCTATTATTTAAATATATCGCTGTTTGTCACATATTTATTTTTTTACCAGACGAGTACAACATTCGATAAGGCAAGCGCCGTGCACACCGACACAAAAGCAGACGCACGCTTCTTTCTACAGCAAATGCCGCGCCTACGATAACAGGTTTGGGGACTCGCTCCATTAATCGTTTTCGATAAACGTTTTCGTGCGGAGCTAAATTAAATTTACTGCCAAGAACATTTGTCATTTACCATGAAGACAGCAGAACAAGAACGAAATGGGCGCTTATGCCCAACAATGTCCTTCACATATATTATGTAGAAAACACGTGAAAGGCGGCAGATGGAAATTCAAGACGATGAGCAAAACGAGAACAAGGTGAAAGCATGAGGCAACGTTTCGACAAGTGGACTTCGAGGCGACGTACGCTTTCCTCGCCACAGTATATATTGGTGGGGTTCTTAGGCGGTTGGGTGTGGAGATGAGTGAAGCAGTGTTAGCGGTGAGGGTGTCGAATTGAGAATAAAGGAGTGCTGCGCACAAGGCCAGGGACAAAGCCGTCTGTCAATCACGTCTCAACGCCCGTGTGTCAGCCGGCGTGTCAACAGCGTGCACAGCAGCCCTCTGTTACCTATTTCGCTGGTGGTCTTGGGCTATGGTGTCTCTGAAAGAGACGATGGAAGCAGCGGCAGAAATTGGTGCTTGAGAAAAGAAATAATAATAAGAGACTAGAAAATAATGAAATAGGATAAGCAAATAAAAAATAAAAAGAAAAGAACGGAAAGTAGAACAAAAAAGAAATTATGAAACCAAATTAAGTGTTGTTCCCTATAGCTTTAAATTTAGCATAACGAATTGATTCCAAAGCTCCCTTCGAAACGCTTGTGCCTATTGGTCGCAATGTCTTCAACTTATGGATAAGGTATGATGCTCTGTATTTCTCTTCTCGTTCAGAACGGAAATTTGACTGTAAGATGTAGAGTTCATGAACGTTATGACCTGGTTGGCTGAAATGCTCGGCGACGGCTTTGGGAAGCTTTTTGGCCGTGCCCGCCCGATGTCCGTTTCATATGACGTTCACTGACTGTGCCGTTTCACCAATATGTTGCTTCTTGCAGAAGGAACATTCAATGATATAAATCGCATCCGAGCTTGTACAAGTGAAGCGGGCTTTGGCTTCGTGTGTATAACTATTTGCGGTGCTTTTGATTTTATAGTCACTTTGAAGGTGCCTGCCGGTTTTTCACCTGGTGCGACAAGATGCTTTTATTAAGGAGGAATGATGTTGGCTGACTTTGCATGGACTAACATCTATTTAATGGTCCTGTTGCAGCGATAGGTAACCCTGGGTACATCCGCGAATGCTTTTCTCAGACGCTCGCTCCTTGATAATATTGCGTGGTATTTTCTTAGGATGTTGTTTATGTTTGGGAGTGCATTAGAATATTTTGTTATCAACACCGGCGGTCTGTCAGATTCTAGTGTGGGCTGTCTCTTGGCCAATTCCCACTGTCTCTCCAATCTTGACACGGCATCATAAGCTCTATCGAGAGAAACTTGGGGATAGTTCCTTTCTGCTAGCGTTGATTTAAGGTCATTTAGGTGGTGGATATAATCGTGGTCTTCGCTGCAGGTTCTTCTTATTTATTTCGCTTGTCTGACAAAAATTACTTGCTTGCAGTGTCACGGGTGATGACTGTTGTAGTCTAAATAATGCTGGGTATCCGTGGGCTTCCGGTAAAGTGTCGTTCTCAGCTTGCCGTTTTCTATGTAGACCATCGTGTTCAGGAAGTTGATGTTGCGAGAAGAGTGGTGAGCCATAAATTTAATATTCGGTTGAAAGTGATTGAAATGGCTAATTAAATCGGTTAACACGTTTGTACCGTGTTCCCATATTATAAATATGTCGTCAATGTAACGAACATAGATGTGGGGTTTTGAAGGGTAGCATTTCAGCAGGTCTGCTCCAAACTGTCCTACGAAAATGCTCGCATACGTGGGAGCGAATGGTGTTCCTATGATAGTGCCGAAAGTTTGCAGATAGTGTATAGAATCAAATTCGAAATAGTTGAGCGTGAGAACAAACCTAAGGAGCGACAAGTAAACTTCAGGGGTGTGCACTTGGGGACTGATAGCGCGGGATTTAGAAATGGCTTGAAGTCCTTCACTCATAGCAATGTTGGTGTAAAGGCGAGAAACACCCAAAGTGACAGGAATAGCGCGGTCGGAAAAGATTTGGTTGGCAGTGATGCCGTCGATAATTCTAAACGCGGCGTGTCTTGAACAAAGTATGAGATGGTGCTGGGCATGTTTGACAGGCGATAGTTTAAAAATTGAGACAATGACTCAGTAGGTGTGTTCCGATTAGACACTATAGGCCGACCTGGGATTTCTGCTGCAAAAATTTCTACGACCTGTACTTTATGTATTTTAGGAAGAAAATAAAAGCGGCCTGCTTTTTTGGTCTTAGGCATCATGAAACTATATTGAGATTGTGATATTCAGAGTGACCCTCGCAACGTTTAACACCCGAACCCTATCGAGTGAAGCTAGCTTAGCAGGGCTCTTTGAGGAACTTTCAGACATTGTTTCGGATATCATTGCTCAGTGAGATTAGAACTGGTGAGGCTTACACATTGCTGAGTAACGGCCATGTCCTCTTCTATAGAGGTCGTCACAATACGGAGAGGATTCCTAATATATAAGGATATAGTTGGCAACATTGCCAAATTCTACAACATTATTGAGAGGGTAGCTATAGTCGTAATCAAACTTAATAAGACGTATATGTTAAAGGTAGTACAAACCAACGCTCCCACATCCAGTCACGAGAATGAGGAAGTAGATCAGTTTTATGAAGATGTTGAATTAGCGAAGAGAAAAGTACAAACTCAGTATGCTGTAGTAATGGGCGCCTTCAATGCAAAAGTGGGGAAAAGCAGGCTGGTGAACAAGCAATTCGCCACTACGGCGTCGGTTCTAGGAACGCGAGAGGAGAGACGCCGGTAGAATTCGCAGAAAGGAATAAGCTTCGAATAATAAACACCTTTTTCAGCAAGCGTAGCAACAGAAAGTGGACCTGGAAAATCCCTAATGGTGAAACAAGAAATGCAATTTATTCATACTTTCTGCCCACCAGCATAGTGCAGGATGTAGAATTGATAGGTGGGGTAAAGTGCAGTGATCATAGATTAGTGAGGGCTAGGATTCACCTAAATTTGAAGAGAGAAAGCGTAAAATTGATCAAGAAGAAACAGGCCAACCTAGAGGCAGTAAGGGTAAAAGCAGGCAAATTCAGGCTGATGCTTGCCAACAAATATGCAGCCTTAGAACTGAGAGATGAAGATGACGTAGAGGTAATGAATCAAACGGTAACCAGACTGGGTTTCAGAGGCAGCAATTGAAGTGGCAGGCAAGGAACCAAGGCAACCAAAAGGCAAGCTCTCCCAAGTAACAAAGGACCTGATAAAGAAATCACAAAGAATGAAAGAGTCCAACTCAAGAGATAAGATGAAATTCGCAGAACTGTCAAAACTGAACAAGGCCAAAATAAGTGATATTCGAAACTATAACGTGAGAAAGACTGAAGAAGCCGCAAAAAATGAACGCAGCCTGAAATCAGGGAAAAAGAAACTTGGCATAAGACAAACCAAGATGTATGCACTGAGATATAAGCAGGGTAATATCATGAGCAATATTCAAGATATAGTAAAAGAAGCGGAAGAATTTGATACTGACCTGTACAATACACAGAGGAGTCAGGAAACCTCCATTAGAAACAGTAGTGAACAGGATACAGAGGCTCCTCCTATATTTAGCGATTCCTTGCAAGACATTAAACGATGAAGAGCGGCAGGAGAAGATGAAATAACAGTCGATTTAATCAGAAATGGAAGAGACATAATGCTTGGAAAACTGGTGGCTCGTTATGCGAAGTGTCTATCGACTGCCAGGGTCTTAAAAAATGGAAGAAGGCAAACATTATATTAATCCACAAAAAGGGAGATTAAAGACTTGGAAAATTATAGGCCCATTAGCTTACACTTAGTATTTCATAAAGTATATACCAAAATAATCCCCAATAGAATAAGGGCAACACTTGACTTTAGTCAACCAAGGGAACAGACCATTTTCAGGAAGGAATACTCTACAATGGATCACATCCAGGTCCTTAATCAGGTTATCAAGAAATCCGCCGAGTAAAATGAGCCTCTCTATATGGCTTTCGTAGATTACGAAAATGCATTTGATTCAGTAGAGATACCAGCAATCATAGATGCGTTACGTAATCAAACAGTACAAAACGATTACGTTGATATCTTGGAAAATATCTACAGAGGTTCTACAGCTAGCTTAATTCTATACAGGAAAAGCAGGAAGATACCTATAAAGAAAGGGGTCAGACAGGGAGACACAATCTCTCCAATGCAATTCACTGCGTCCTTGGAAGAAGTATTCAAGCTATTAAAGTGGGAAGGCTTAGGAGTAAGGATCGACGGCCAATATCTCAGCAGCCTTCGGTTTGCCGATAACATTGTTCTATTCAGCAACAATGCAGACGAGTTACAATAAATGATTGAGGACCTTAACAGAGAGAGTCTAACAGTGGGGTTGAAGATTAATATGCAGAAGACAAATATAATGATGAATAGCCGGGCAAAGGAACAAGACTTCAGGATCACCTGTCCGCCTCTAAAGTCTGTGAAGGAGCACGTTTACTTAGGTCAATTAATCAGATGGAACCCTGATCGTGAGAACGAAATTCATAGAAGAATAAAAATGGGTTGGTTCACATACGACAGACATAGTCAGGTCCCGACTGGAAGCTTACCATTATAATTGAAAAGGAAGGTGTACAATCAGGGCATTTTACCAGTGCTGACATATGGGGCACAGACTTGAAGACTGTCAAAGAAGCTTGAGAACAAGTTAAGGACCGCGCAAAGAGCGATGGAACGAAGGTTGCGAGGCATAACGTTAAGAGACACAAAGAGAGCGGTTTGGATCAGAGAGCAAACGGTTATGCACAATATTCTAATTGACATCAAGAGAAAAAAGAATGGAGCAGGGCAGGTAATGTAATGTGGCCGTTAGATAACCGTTATACCATTAGGGTTACAGAATGGGTACCAGGAGAAGGGAGACGCAGTCGAGGAGGGCAGAAGACTAGGTGGAGCGATGAAATTACGAAATTCACGGGCCCTAGTTGGAATTGGTTGGCGCAAGACGGGTAATTGGGGATCACAGGGAGAGGCCTTCATCCTGCAGTGGACATAAAACAGGCTGATGATGACGATAATGATGATTAGTTTCCTATACAGCAGCTCCCCTGTTGTGTTTTTCACAATATTGCTGTAGTCTGAAGTGGGGTACAAGTCGAGTTTTCTGCAATGGGTGTGGTTGCTCAGTTGGCCCCTGCAGGCCTTCACACCTCCAGGCAACTTCAAAGTGAAATTAAAGTTAAAAGCACCGCAAATAGTTATACACACGAAGCGAAATCCCGCTTCACTTGTACAAGTTCGGATGTGATTCATATCCTTGAATTTTCCTTCTGTAAGAAGCAATATATTGCTGAAATAGGACAATCAATGAACGCCAGATTGAACGGACTTCGCGCGGACACAGCCAAAAAGCTTCCCAAAGCCGTCGACGAGCATTTCAACCAACCAGGTCATAACTTTGATGAACTTAAACTCTACATCTCACAGTCAAACTTCCGTTCTGAACGAGAAAGAAAATACAGAGCATCATACCTTATCCATAAGTTTAAGACATTGCAAACCAATAGGCCCAAACGTTTCAAAGGGAGCTTTGGAATCAATTCGGTATGCTAAATTTAAACCTATAGGCAACAACACTTAATTTGGGTTCTTAATGCTCTTTTTTGTTCTACTTTCCGTTCTTTTCTGTTTATTTATTTATTTACTTATCCTATTTTTCTCGAGCACCAGTTTCTGCCGCTCCTTCCATCATCTCTTTCAGAGACACCATAGCCCACGACCACCAGCGAAACAGCTAACAGAGGGCTGCTCTGCACGCCGTTGACACGCCGGCTGACACACGGGCGTTGAGACGTGATTGACAGACGGCCTTGTCCTTGGCCTTGTGCACAGTACTCCATTATTCCAAATTCGACACCCTCGGCACTAACGCACTTTCGCTCGTTGCAGCACCCAGCCACATTACGCCCTCTCGCCTTTAGAAGAAGCCCACCTATACATACTGTGACGAGAAAAGAATATGTCGCCTCGAAGAAGACATTCGCATGAAGTTGTACCTGTATCTACAAAACGGCCTTTCACAGTTTAAAGGAAACTGGTATTTAGAAGCGCGTTTTGCTCGAGAGGCAAAAAGGGGAGGAAACACCGGGAGGTTAGCCAGTGTAAATACCGGCTAGCTGCCCTGTGCACACGGGGTCGAGGTGATTGCTTATCCCGAAGCATTACTGCAATAGAATACCCGACAATTTGTAAAAGCTCAATTAAAGCACCATCTAGACATTGTATGACCACCCTTTTGCATGACATATGGTTTTGGCAACGCTTTCTTATGACAATACTAGCGTGCCTAAAATAGAGTGCGACGCACGGCCGCCACAGAATTGCTAGCAAAGTTTATATGGTAAAGTCGACGGAAGTGCGCATTAAACAAAGCGACAAAGTATCTATATCTACCAGATTTGCGGAGTGGGCTGCTCCATTCCATTCCCACAAAATTACTGCGAAGGGACGTTGCAGTAATTTCACTCTTTCTAACTCCTCATAATGGTGAGAATTGGGTCATTCCCACTTCTGGAGTCTATATGATCCCTTCCATTTCTCGAATTCCACTAAAGGGAACGCTTTCTCTATGAAGGTTTACTACTTGCGCTTGCGTGCCAAGTAACTGAAACCGAATTTTGAACTCTTAAGAACGTCACAAACTATGTCATCGACTATTTTTTCACAAGCACGAAGACGCTTTATCGCCTGTTACCTCTGCATAACATAGTTGTCTGTAATCCCAAATATCTGCTGTCTTTTTTCTGTATATTGGTTTCGGCAGAAGTTCATGTACCTGTTTGCGGTGAAAATTTTAGCATTGACTCTGAAAGGGGGCAGGCCAACACAGCACCTATACTTAAGGAAGTTTACTAACAGAGGTACAAGGCGAGTACTGCACGTTTCCATGAAGTGTTTACTACACAAGATGGGTAACTTATTTTCTATGAAGTGCTTTTAGTCTACCTCAACCTTTTCTTGTCTTGTTTGGTAAATATCGCGAAGAAGCACACCTTAGCAGCCTGGATTAGAAGTCACGAATATTTGGCGAGGTTGCAAAAGCTATTCTTCCTTTGCAATGAAAATACCTTCGATGTATGTTAATTTCGGGTGCCAGGCTGTCATTCGGTCTCCCGTAGTGAAGCACCTCTATAGTTGCTACATTGAAAGAAATTAGGTAAAGGCTCAGTCACTCCCTAGGCTTCTCCAAACTCTAATGAAAAAGAAGGGGGTGTCGACTTTCATTAGTGAAATTTCGCTTCGTCGTGTTTACGCGCTTTTTCTTCAATTACGAATTCAGCCAGCCTCTCACAGCCAAACGCGACACCAATCTCGGTCAGCATGGTGCGCTGACTTCACAAACACGAGCTCCGCCTTGCATGCATGCGTGTTGCGCCGTTGCAATGGAAGCGAGGTCCTTCGTTTGGTAAAATCTACCACTTTAAGAAATCTGCAATTCTTCTGAAGCTTTTTTATACTAGTAAGGCCAAGTACAAAATAATCTTGCACCTCTGTGCACTGTCCTGCTGAGACCTAGATTATTCTGTCATTTGATGACGAAGATAAACGCGATGGTCATTTGTATGTTTGGCGGGCCATCTTTCTGTTTCCACATTCACTCGCATCTTGACACGTGTACTTGTTTATCGTTTTCACCGTGGAAAACATTTATCGCTCAGCGTGGAGCGCACCAGCATGTATTACAAGTTTCTCGAGTGTTATCGATGTTTCTACCCGTTTTGTGTTGTCACCAAAGCTTGCGTAATTTCACTACATGCGTGACGCGAATTGTGTAGAACTTTCTGGAAGACACGCGGGCAACAGCGATTACTCCGGAACCTTCGATGACTGATGCATAAAAGCTGACGCGCTTGAACGGCAGAGCAGTTTTCGACGATTGCCGACTGTGTTCGCCGCTATCGTTGTGCTTTAAGTGTAGCCTGTTTTTGTCGGCACAGGTATGCCCAATAAAAATTACTTTCGTGATTCGCAGTATTGCGGCTGTATTCTTTACCGTAACTACTACGACACAGCATATCAACGGCCATCATGACTTCCATCCCACTACCCTGACCACCTGTTATCGCGCCTCCTGGATACTCGAGAGTGTGCGGAGAAAATATACCCCGTGTTACAAATGACCGAGCGTTCGCACAAGGTGCAACCGTTTACGACGTCGTGTTTGGGCTGCATATCTGTGTCATAGGTTAAGGACACTCTTGCTCTATCTAGTTATTATTGACAAATAAAAGCTACTATTTTAAATGTCCTTCTACCTTGTAAACCGGTATGGTTTTCGGCTCTTCAGAAGTTTAGGAACTATAGAATACTGGGTTGTTTATAATCACCGCGGCAGAGGTAGTAGCGTAAAGCTCTATATACTGAAAGTGCCGCTACTGAGCAAAAATAGAAAAACGTAATCGATTGCAAAATAAGAATTATGTCGTTTTGTAGTCACGCCTAGGACCAATATTTAGCGCTCCATGACTACGTGGCCATTCCATGCCAACCGCATTCGGGAATGCCGGGCCGCCATTCTATTCCTATTCCGTCTGTCCGATTGGTGTCATCATTCCATTGTGATTCCGTGCCGGGTGAGTGAAAATAATGATTCCGGAATCATTCCAGCTCCGGAGTAGCCACTCCGCAACTATTATATCTACACTCTGTATATAAGCACATTTGGCCCTTGGAAATATTTTGAAAGCATGTGTAATTTTGAATAAGTCTCCTCTATCAAAAATTCATGATCCACTATCTTTTCTGTACCCGTATACCAAGTCAAACACTCAGGAAGACACGCCATTCACAAACATCCAGCCGCACATACATACCGCTCTTTCAGCAACACTCAGCCCTCAGGCGGCTTTCAAAAAAGCAAATCCTTTGCCCCTCTCCAGTGCCCACTGATAACATAATTTGGATCAAACCTTAAAGCAAAAGGAGGCCATTGTTGTTCCCTCGAAACAGGAGATTGGGCTAGGACTGTACCACGTGGTGTTTTTTGTTATTTTTTTTGTTTTTATTGGGAAGGTTGCGTTTAGACATAATGGTATTTACGACACAAATACAAAAAAGAAGCGTCATACCTATCAGAATAGGCTTGTTCTGTGCACAAAGTCTCGCAAGGACAGGTGAAAGTGGCCATGTATCTAATTGCGCAACGCATGAGGGCGACTCGTACGATGACCGGTCGCACTGGGGTGTGGCACACTTCATTAACACCAGTTCCAACGTGTCTATGGGCTTCCAATTGACTACTGGTCCTCCGCGGAACTAGTGCGTACTGTCTTCCCTCAGCTGGCCTCACTGATCTACCACACTTGTACTGTTGACCCAGACCACGCTCATCAAGGCGTTGGTGAACGTCAAAATTGGGAAATCTTCAGTGCACTTTATTGAACAGAACTATCGGTATATGCACATATAGGCTCAAAGTTCTACGTAGCAGGATTAACCATATAAAACATATAAACCTATTCTAAGCATTGAAACAGATCATTAAAAGGTTTAGTGCAGCTTGGCCACGGAACATATGCACAGTGATTATGATTTACAAGCACAGAAGACAACCATTTATGTACGGCCAGGCTAAAGGAAGAAACGAAAAAAATGTAGAAAATGCGATAACACCAATGAGCCAGCTCAGCTGTGGTGGTGATAAATAAGCACAAACTTGATTAAAGCATGTGGACAAGACAGGAACACTTTAAAAAGAGATGCCACCGAACTACATCAGAAAGTAGCAATTTATACAGTTTATAATTAATATACAAAGGCTCGTGGAAAGACAGCAGGCTGTAGCCATGCAGGAATGTTGCGCGTATGTATATTGTAGTCTAATTGTAGCACTCATAACGCCAGTTAGTACCCATTTGCTGCGGACTCAAAATTCCAGCCCCATTAACAGCTATCCACAAAATGCAAAAGCCCATGCGTGCGGCTTCAGCAGCAAAACCTCCCATTTCGTCGCAATTAAGAACAACGACTGATTCTATAAAATAATCTCTAATTGACAAGGTCTCTCTCAGCTTCCTTTGCTTTTCATCTCTTTTAAAGAGGGAATAGGGAAGTGGGGAGGGAGTTGCGAGTGTGAAGTGATCCTTGCATACACATTATTGCAAAGCCCTGTTAGATATGGAGCTGTTTCCTGCGCCTACTTCGAGTTCCCCCAGACCACATCGACTCGCGGCACAACTAATTGAGAAGCGCAGAAACGCGGAAAGCACATTCCAGAGGAGCGCTCGAGCAAACAAGCTGAAGGCCACAAGTTCACGTGCAAACAAGTTCGTACGCCGCCGGTAGCTATTCACTGCTTGACTCTTCCAGAAAGCGAGGGGATAGCCCGGGACTGTTGGGAGTAAAGTGGGTCCCAAACAAAGACGGCGGTACTGTGCCGCGACGGCCTGACGGCGGTAATGCGCCGTGACAGCCGGACGGCTGTGATGTACCGGGAAGGCCCAAGCGTCCCCCTTCTTCGCCTTTGAAGAAGGCATTTGCCACCACAGCGGGGCCCTACCGCCGGGAGTAGGTGGGCCCTCGGACAATGGAGCCCAAGCGTCCCCCTTCTCCGCCTTTGAAGAACGCATTGCAAGTCAGCAAGGCAAGACCGCAGAGAGCCTCCGGGTGTGACACCGCCGCAGGGGCGCCTACCATTGGCCAAAAATGGCGTCATCTGAGCGGACTCTCCCATTGGCCGAACATGACGCGTCATGGCGATATTGCAAAGTTTCTTTAATTTTATGACCAATTCCTTTCATATATGGCAGAAAATAAGTATACATTAATTGCTGGGGAAACTTTATTATTGACGTCAGTTCTACAGGCTCTGTTAGCCGTGACTTTATTACTATCATACTGTCTAATGGTTTCATAAATACAATTAACATACCCACGAGAGTGGCACTTGAATGCGAGTCAGTCCTAGATCTTTTTATCACAAATTTGTCTGAGAAGAATATTAGGTCAGGTGTTTTGCCATGTTGTATCAGTGATCATCTTCCAATATTTTTATGTGCGGAGCTATTGACACAAAGTAGAGCAAAGCCGCGAATAATTAAGTTTCAGTTAATTACACCTGTGGCGCTCAGTGCATTTCGTAACAGTCTATTGCAGGCAGATTGGAGCGATGTGAGCAAATCTCTTGACGCAAACAATGCTTACGATAAATTTATTGCAATTTTCAAGTGATTATATCATTTCAATTTTCCGTTAAAAGAGCGCAGATTAACTTGTAAAACACGAAAACCATGGATAACGCCGGAGATGCGTCATCAAATCAAGACAAGAGATAAACTTTACCTAACATTCCTACATACTCATTTACCGGAGGACTCGCTGGCCTTCAAGTCTTATCGTAACAAACTTACAAAACGCTTGCGATCCGCGAGAACTCAGTATCAATCCACATATCTTGAAGTTCCTGGCAATCGTTCTGACGTACTGTGGTCTAGATTAAACACACTCCTTCATCGCGGCCATTGGACCACCCCTGTTTCAAACTAGAAATAGACGGTATTGATATGGATGGATCAGCTTTGGCTGACGCATTTAATAATTTTTTCACTGGTATGATAACGACTGGAACGCCGGCTGATGCGTGCGAATACGCAAGTACTCACAACGCTCAGTCATCGTACTTGTGTCCTGTCACCGCCCACGAAGTCTTATCGACAATAAATAGTATAAAAAATAGCGCCAGTTGCGATATCGACGGAATTCAAATACGTCCTGTTAAAGACGTGTCTGATGTTATCGCGCCGATATTAGCCGATATCTTTAACATTTGTTTAACTAACTCTGTTTTTCCTTTAAATATGCAAATAGCAAAAGTGACCGTACTTTGCAAAAAAGGTGACCGAAATAACTTTGGCAATTACAGACCTGTGTCTATCTTGCCTGTGTTCTGAAAGGACTTCGAAAAATTCTGCACACTCGATTTTCAAGTTTCATTGATAAATATAATTTATTTATACCTAATCAATTTGGTTTTAGGAAAAATAAATCAGTTGAACTGGCACTCCTGGAGCAAAAAGAGTATATTCTTAATCAATTTGAAAATAAGGCGCTCGTTCTCGGTATTTTTATTGATTTTTCAAAGGCCTTTGATTTAGTAAACCATAAAATATTGTTAAAGAAATTGCATTGTTATGGTATTTGTGGACAAGCCCTAACGCTTATTGACTCTTAATTATCGAACAGACAGCAGGTCGTTCAGATAAGCGACTCTATTTCTGGAGTGAAACCTTTGCTGTGTGGAGTGCCACAGGGCAGTATTCTAGGCCAACTATTATTTAATATCTATCTTAATGACATTGTAAATATTAATTGCGAGGCGAAATACATAATATATGCTGACGATACCAGCATACTATTTTCAGGGCATGATATTCATGAGCTTATCAGAACTTGTAATCAGACAATGAAAACGCTAGAGAGACGGTCAGCGGCAAATGCTATGCGTATTAACGAAAATAAAACAAAAGCAAACCCCGCACCTCCACCAAAATGTTGCGGGAAGAAAGCAGGCCCACGAGTGTAAAATAACTTATATTTACAAATGATGGATATGGCGTTCAGGCAACCGCCAGACTTCGTCTTTCTCTAGTCCAACTCAACGTCTTCCTTCACTTCACCGTAACATCATTACGACCAAAAAATAAAATTATTCCACCTCATGAAGACATAGTACTGAGTACTCACACTATTGAAATAGTTGACCATTTTAAATGTCGGGGCATATTTTTTTTCCGCGAATATGAGTTGGGATTACCACGTAAGACATGTTCTGCAAAAATTAGCTCAGGTGACAGGTGTAATTGGTCGGCTTCGATACTTACTTCCAAAAGGAATCAAGCTCCTACTCTATCAATCGCTCTTTAGCTCTCGTTTAAATTATTGCCAACTAGTATGGGGTACAACGACGGTCACAAATCTAAATGAAATAGACTTGGTTCAGAAAAAATGTATTAGGCATATTTTCAATGCACCTTTTGCGGCATCTACGAATGTTTTACTCTGCACTTCAGGAATACTTAAAATGCACCAAATATACAACTATACTTTAAGCAGAAAATTTAAATTAGAAACTTGTAAGAACATAACAAATTTGCGTATTCTGGCCAATTTAATAATTAGGCATTTAATTTATCCCACGCGTCATGGAGAAAATTGGGAAGTAGACACAGTACGATTAAACTCCGGAAAAGAGCGCTTGTCTTACACTCTTCCGTCCCTCCTCAATCACTATTACCTTAACAATTTTGACTTATTTGATTGTTCATATCAGGATATCCGCAAGTTATACACAGTGATGTATAGCTCTGATATTTCTACTACTTAACACTGGTTATACTTCAAACTGTCTCGTTCATCAAATCCATAACCGTATTGAATTGTTTCATCTGGTTGTATGTAACTGTTTGTAACAAATTGATTTCTATTTTGTTTTTTCGGTACATTCAGTGTATTTATTCTAGACATTTGTAATTTGATAGCATTTCAGATGTTTCATTTTTCTAAGAAAGTGTTCTGTATTTATTTTTTGGCGACTGTAAAAACTGCCTTTCTGTATTACCTTAGCGTTTCCTTTACTTTGTGTGTTAGTTTGTTAGTGTGTGTTAGTTTGATTTATTTTACGGTAGTGCTGTTACCACTCCGAAATTTTTCCATGGGGCTGTGGCCTAGTCAAGCTGTTCTGAAAAACAGCTTTTTGCCACAGTCCTTCTTTCTGTATCATTGACAAAATGAAAATAAAGATTGATTGATTGATTGACCTCCAGTCCTCGAAGCGTATAAAAGAAGCATTCCAGAGAGACCAGAGCATTCCCTGATTGACCTCTCTCGAACTTCTTGCCGCGGGCCGCAGCGTCCGAGTTGCTGCCGGCCCGTAATGACTGTACGACTGTTACTTGAGTCTCACCTCTCTGTATATAATGTAAAATAAATCCTCCAAGTTTGTTTTTCATCCCGAAGTCCGTGCTCAACCCCTACATCTGGTTGGCAGCGGTGAGATCGCCTCCGAATGCAACAGCTGGTGGCAGCGCTACGGATCAACCTTCGTCGAGAGAGATCCTAAGGAACCGGGAAGAGCGAAGAAGGAAGAGCCTTTGTCTAAAGAGGTCCGAAGAAACTGGGAGTAGCGAAGAAGAGCGAGCCTTCGACCCAGAGAGTCCGGAGGAACCGGGAACAGCGGACAAATGAACCGGATGGCAGGGTGCTGCAACCGTAAGTGAGCGCGTGGTTTTTTTCCTTTTGATTCGCCAGACTCAAATGTTGTGTGTTCATTTTGATAGTTCTGGGAATCGGGAATTTGTTGCATTGTGTGTTTGCGCAAATTAATGAAGGAAAACAGTTCTTACCACCTGTCGGGGCAGCTGTCATGGATCTTAGAAGGTTGACGAGGTTGGGCTTGTTGTTGGTGTGCGACGATTTGGGAGTTGAGGCGGACGAACAGATGAAAACGCTAGCTATCATAAAGGCGATTAACGATAGTGGCAATGATGGCAAAAGCATTGAGCTTGCTTGGGAGGTGATACAGGAACCACGGGAGCGTGAGCGTCGTGAACGTGAGCGAGAGCATCGTGAACGCAAGAGTGAGCGTAGGCGTGAAGAACGCGAGAATGAACGGAAGCGTGAGCTTCGAGAATTTACTCTCAGCTGTGAGCGTCACGAACGTGAGAATGAACGCGAACGTAAGTATCAGGAACGTAAGCGTGACCATGAGTATGAGAGAGAGAAGGCACCACTGTTCAAAGAGATACAGTATTGTGATCAGTTATTGGCACAGAGACAACGGGTGTCTGAGAATTCTGTAGGTAGTACAGAGCGAAAGAATGAGGAAGTGTCTAGCGGATTTTCGCCAAAAGCCTACAAGAGTAGTGCCCATGAGATTGGCTGCCGATTCATAAGTGAAGGGAAAAGGCTAGCCGCTAACGATGCCTTAGTTGCAAAAGAGGCCGTTAAAGGCCGCAAGGAGAGTGACGAGGTGCTGTGCCAACAGATGACTGTAGAGACAGATAGGCCAGCTGCGAACAAATTGGCACAGTTACCGCGCGTGTGCTTCGCTGGTAATGTTAGCGAGGTTGCTAGCGAAGAAAAGGGTACTGCTGACCCGACAGACGCGAGCACCCATGTAGAGCCGGATCTGCGTGCAGAAGTGAAGTGCGAACTGGACGATGCAATTGAGAGTAGTTCTCGGGATGGCGAGCTCCGTAGTTCACGAGAGAACAACTGCATTGTTCAGGGATCGGTGCTGCTCTCCACCAGTCTAGATAGCCTAGATAGGGATAATTCCGTTGTTAATCATTCGGACTGTGCGCGTGAGACAGCGATCGATACCGACGGTCTGTGTGCCGATGTACAGCGTGAGCTGGGCAATGCAGTAGAGGGCAATTCGCAAGAGTGCGAGTTGCATAACTCGAGTAAAGCCTGCTGCATTGTGCCAGAGTCGGTTGAGCTGTCCGCCTGTCGAGGCAGGGAGAGTGTTGATTTAAATGAGAATCACTCAGACTGTGCGGGTAAGAGACCGATACAGGCCGACGAAATGTGTACCGGCCAGCACGAGGCACGAGAAGGCGACATGAAAGCGAGTGCAGAGAAAGCGCCGTAAAAAGAAGCGCGGTAAAGACCGAAAGACTGTAACTAATGTAGCGCCGCCAAAGATGGCGAGAAACCCAAAAGGACAGGGCGTGAGGAAAAAGGTGCGGTCGTCACGGACGACGTTGACGCATCCAAAACGTTCGAGCCACCGGTCAAAGGGGGACCACGAAGCATGTTCTGCACGGACGCGGACAAAGGCCACGGGGCAGTTAAACTCCTCGTCGTTCCGTAGTTCTATTCAAAGCTCAGCGTGCAGTTCGAAGAAGCGCAAGGTGGCAGGACGAGACCAGGTGGGGAGTAGGGACGCGGTCAACCGAGTTTGTGAGGAAAGCGGGGCGCCAGGACACAAATTGGCAGGAGACCGTAACGTCTTGGGGGAGCTGATAGTGAGTCAGCCCTTTTGTTGTTCCTCGGCAGCCAGAGTAACTTTCAAACCACGACCACCTCGGGTACGGCTCAAAGTATGAGTCAGACAGCGTTTGGAAAGGGAGGCCAGGAGCGCTTCCGTAGAAATGAAGTGTTTTTTATTTTGAGCATCGGAAAGTTTTCGCGATTTGAGACTAGGATTTCTTTTAATGTGTAAGGTTTGAGCTTTGTTTATGTTTTCGTTTGAGAAGCTCCGAGATTCTAAAGATGAGGCTTGGGTAATCATGTAGTCTTCCGAGTGTTAGTTAATGAGTAAATAGGCTTTCTTTTTGTGTGTGTGAGTAACCTGAGGGTCAAGGTTATTGTTGAGAGGCCTATCGTAACGCGCGTGTGTTTTAGTTAACCTTCTTTTTTATAGGCGTTTTTTTTATTTTCTAAGGTTAACCGCGTGGGTTTTCAGTGAGTGCATGATTTGCACCGAGAAGCGTTCTTAGTTCCATTAGCGCGTGTCCTGTGTGGACGGAAGGAAGCAGATTTATGACTGGGTTGCTCGTGTGTGTTGAGTGCAGCCGTATTCTGACTTCTCTGATAAGTATGCGTGGAACGAGTTATTAAAAGACGCATTATCTTAAGGGTTCTGCGGAGTGTGTAAGTCCCGCAAGTTTAATTGGTCGTTTAAGGTACGTGTCCTGTATGGACTAAAGAAAGACACGTGTGTAGGCGTAAATGAAAAGTTTGCCTACAACGCAAGGACGCGTTCTGTTTATTGACCACAAGGCTAGTGCGCTTGTGATTACCTACTTGTGAGGTTGACCAGATTGTTCAGTGGCGCCAATACGTGCGATAAGTACGCCACTGCGATAGATTGGAAACATGCTGTTCGTGTAGTTAGGCCGCTTAAGTTATGTTCAGCTGTTTTCATTTGTTGTTTGCGACATCAACGACCCTTTGTTTTGCAACAACAATAGTACTCTGGTCTTGTCGGGATTCGAAGAGAAATGGATAGCTGTTTGGAAGGATGGTTGGAACTGTTTTGTCAAAATTGGGGAAATAAAAGATCAGGGTTCATTTTGACTCAGTAATAGCCTGGCGGGTCAGGGGTGATGAAATATGCTCAAGTAAAACTCTTGCTTGGGCTAGTTGGTTCATGCTTGAAGTAGGTAATGGCAAGGCGCAGAAGACCAGGACTTAGGAAGAAGAACAAGGCGCCCGTCTTGTCGTTTGTGTTCTTCTTCCTAAGTCCTGGGCTTCTGCGCCTTGCCTTTACCTACTTCAGGGGTGATGAGCCTGCGCTTACACGTGGGGCAGCGCTGTGTTGTTTTGTTTGTTTGACGTATGTTCTCCAGGGCCCAGGATCCCGAAGTTCGTCAAACGAGGCTCGACACCAATACCCTGCAGGTTCTTTCAGCGTTCCTCATGGCCGGCGAATTGAGTGCACCGGCCATTCAGAACAACCGGGGCGAGGACGAGCTGTTAGATATGGAGCTGTTTCCTGCGCCTACTTCGAGTTGCCCCGGACCACATCAAATCGCAGCACAACTAATTGAGAAGCGCAGAAACGCGGAAAGCACATTCCAGAGGAGCACTCGAGCAAACAAGTTGAAGGCCACAAGTTCACGTGCAACCAAGTTCGTACGCCGCCAGTAGCTATTCACTGCTTGACTCTTCCAGAAAGCGAGGGGATAGCCCGGCACTGTTGGAAGTAAAGTGGGTCCCAAACAAAGACGGTGGTATTGTGCCGGGACGGCCTGACAGCGGTAATGCGCCGTGACAGCCGGACGGCTGTGATGTACCGGGAAGGCCGAAGCGTCCCCCTTCTTCGCCTTTGAAGAAGGCATTTGCCACCACAGCGGAGCCGTACCGCCGAGAGTAGGTGGGCCCTCGGACAATGGAGCCCAAGCGTCCCTCTTCTCCGCCTTTGAAGAACGCATTGCAAGTCAGCAAAGCGAGACCACAGCGAGCCGCCGGGTGTGACACCACCGCACGGGCGCCTACCATTGGCCGAAAGTGGCGTCATCTGAGCGGACTCTCCCATTGGCCGAACATGACGTGACTTCCATTCCTCGAAGGGTTTAAAAGAAGCATTCCAGAGAGACCAGAGCGTTTGCATTCAAGGCATGTCTGATCCCCGGTATTTTCTCGAGTTGGACTGGGAGTTTCATCATGGCCATGTTAAAAAGTGTCGGCGACAGCACTGCTCCTTGTGGCGCCCCTCTATTAGGTGTGTCTGCTCGCTGTGACCTCTTATTTCCCAGTGCTATTTTGGCTGTACGATTTGTGAGGATAGCCCTCACGTAGTTGTAAGTTCTTCGGCCGCAATGCGTGTCACTGAGATTTGCTAGCATGGCTTCGAGCCCCACGTTGACAAATGCCCCCATTAGGTATAGTGCAAGTGTTGCTTTCGGGCAGCACGGCGTTGCTGCATTCAGAACTTCCTCTTCGAGCTGCAGAAGTCCGTCTTGCCTGGGACCGAAAACCAGACATCGTGGTCGTCATCAATTGATGTTCTTCAATATGCGCCTGGGGCCTGTCTATGATCATGCTTTCCATCAGTTTGCCGAGGCAAGACTTCATCTAAATGGGTTTTAGGTTCTCCAGGCAGGGCATTTTCGCCGGCTTTTGTATCAGCGTAATCTCAGCATGCTTAAATTCCTGGGGGCGCGGTCCCTCTGCTCCAGTGTATACTGAAAATTTCAAGTATTACCTGCACGGTTGCATCCTTCAGGTTACGTAGCAACTTGTTGGTGATCCGTCCTTGCCCCGAGTGGTGTTTCGAGTGAGTGTTGCGATCGCTCGCGTTAGCTCGGAATGCGTTATGTCCCGGTCGAGCTCGCTGTTTTCCAATCCGGAGTAGTCAGCCGTAGGCTGTGCACCGAGTATCGGCTTGCCAATGTATCTACTCTGTAGGCCACACAATAGCTGATAATTTGTGACTTCGAAGTTCTGTATTACTCGGCTCATCGTGTGCTTGTTTTCTCTCTTGCTGTGGGTCGGACCTAGTAGATGTCTGAGTATGGCCCACGTCTTCGCATTGCCCAGCGTCCATTGGAAAGAGTTACAGAACTGGTCCCAATTCTGCCGCGCTAGTTGCTCTGCGTTACGCTCTGCCTCGTGCGTTAGCTTCGCGATGCAAATTTTTGGCTTAGGGTTGTGCCGCTGCCTTCGCCATTTTTTCAGCAGACTGTGGCAAGCTTCCCACATATGTAAAAGGCGCGGGTCCACTGCCGGATTGTCTGCGGTAAGTGCAATCTCTTTGAAGCGTTTGGCCACCAATTCCCGCAGTTCTTTAACCTAGGCCGCCAGATCACTTATGGCTTGGGATTCTTGCATTTCTGTTTCACTCTGGAACTTTGTCCAGTCGGTGATTTTGGTGGAGCTTATCTTTCTTCTGGTGACGTTTCCTGTGTGTACTGCGACGCTGAGTATTAAGTGGTCGCTTCCTAGGGTCTCGTTAGTGTTTTCGCACTCGACGTTCTGAAGTCTGGACACGAGCGCAAGATCGGGACACGTGTCGCGGGCCATGCTTTTGCCTACTCCTGTCGGATATGTCGGGTACGTCCCTATCGTAAGTCGGTCATGCTGAATGACGTTGTATAATGTTGTTCCCTTTCTGGTGTGTCTGACGTACGCCCTCACCTCGTGCACCGCATTGAAGTCACCTAATATGGGGAAGCCCTTTTGTCCAGTACTGCATCAACGCTGCACCATGTTGTCTAGGAGTCGCAGCGTTCCATTCGGCGCGCTATATATATTAAGAACAAAAAAGACTCGTATTTATCCTGCGCTGCGGTACTATTTCCGTGAACACGTGATCGATTCCCGTGTCTGTAAGTGTGGTCTATTGTGGTCAGGTGTTTGCTCGTGAGTGCTGCCTTACGTGCGCCTGCTTCTGCATGAGTGTGATACCAGGTGATTTTCGGTGATTTTACTGTTTCCTGTAAGGTCATTACAGCCGCTGGTGCGTCTTGTTTGGAAATTTACTGTAGCAGCGTCGCCCTCTTGCGAGCGAAGTCACGACAGTTGCACTGCCAAACGGCGATCCCTTCATTTTGATCATTCGGTTTTCTGGCCATTTGCTCCTCTTGTAGCATTTGCTGGAGGGTTGCCTCTCTGTGTGGATAGATACGCGACTTCTTATGGCATCAAGAGGGGTGAAAAAGGTTTACAAGAGGGGTGAAAACTTTGTGTACTTGCGTTATCATGTGCCGGAGCTCGCCTAAACCCTTATCCATTTGCACATGTAGCTCTTGGATGGTTTTCCTGTTTCCCTGAATACCTGTTTCGCAAGCCATTACGCTCGCTTCGAAGTCTGGACGCGCTGTTGGATCCGGCTCGGGTAGCGTCTCGGTGTTCATTTCCTCGACCTTCTCCTCCACTGCCGAGGGCGTCGAAGCGCGAGGTGGCGGCGATGACAGTGTTCGGGGTTCGGGCAAACTTTCTTGTGCTGGTGGCTTGTTTCGGCTTCGTTCCCGCTTAAATTGTACGCGCAATTCGGCCATCTCTGAAAGCAATTCCTGCACTGGAGCTGCAAGTGCCTGTACAGTGTTGCTCGGGTTCCTGTCTGCGTGTCGTGGTGGCTGTACATGTCGCTTGGTTTTGTCATTTTGACTCTGTGACTTCGGGATGCAGCGTTCTGCCCAGCTCACCTGTTTCTTTAAATCATGACGTACAACGCGAAGAACAAGGACTGCAAGAGACGACAGCGCGATGTGTGTCGTCTCTCGCAGTCCTTGTTCTTCATGCTGTATACCATTTTTTATCATGAATTACCAACTAGCCCAAGCAACAACCCTAGTTCACCTGTTGTTCCTTGGAGCCCACGTAACTCCGGGTTTACGACCTACTGGGTTTTAAACATTGATTTGGCGGCACTTTAGGAATGTGTGCGAAGAGTGGTGGCCTGGGCGGGGAGGGTGGGAGGGTGGGAGGGTGTTAGGTAGTTTAAATGGCGGGGGGTCGGCTGCCCCCCTCCTGGGTACGTGCCTGTATACATATATTCCTCCGGAAGAAGGACCATGGGGTCGACGAAGGCTGTCACCCATCAGTAGGCAGTAGGTTCGTGCTCAGCCGCAGCGGAATAGCAACGCCAGTGTGCTTACTATGATGCGCACACAACGCCCATAGCAACAGCCGAAGGTAGAACGCTAGACTGGCTTCATCATCATCAGCAGAAGCAGCCTGGTTACGCCCAATATAGGGCAAAGGCCTCTCCCATACTTCTCCAAATACCCCGGTCGTGTACTAATTGTGGCCATGTCGTCCATGCAAACGTCTTAATCTCATTCGCCCAGCTAACTATCTACCGCCCCCTGCTAAGCTTCCCTTCCCTTGGAATCCAGTCCATAACCCTTAATGACCATCGGTTATCTTCCCTCCTATTACATGTCCTGCCCATGCCCCATTTCTATTTCTTGATTTCAACTAAGATGTCATTAACACGCGTTTGTTCCCTCGCCCAATCTGCTCTTTCCTTATCCCTTAACGTTACACCTATCATTCTTCTTTCCATAGCTCGTTGCGTCGACCTCAATTTAAGTAGAACCTTTTTCATAAGCCTCCAGGTTTCTACCCCGTACGTGAGTACTGGTGAGACACAGCTGTTATACACTTTCCTCTTGAGGGATAATAACAACCTTCTGTTCATGATCTGAGAATGCCTACCAAACGCACCGCAGCCCATTTTTATTCTTCTGATTATTTCAGCCTCATGATCCGGATCCGCGGTCACTACCTGCCCTAAGTAAATGTATTCCTTTACCACTTCCAGTGCCTCGCTACCTATCGTAAACTGCTGTTCTCTACCGAGACTGTTAAAGATTACTTTAGTTTTCTGCAGATGAATTTTTAGGCCAACCCTTCTGCTTTGCCTCTCCATATCAGTGAGCATGCATTGCAATTGGTCCCCTGAGTTACTAAGCAAGGCAATATCATCAGCGAATCACAAGTTACTGAGGTATTCTCCATTAACTCTTATCCCCAATTCTTCCCTATCCAAGTCGCTGAATACCTCCTGTAAACACGCTGTAAATAGCATTGGAGAGATCTTATCTCCCGGCCGCACTCCTTTCTTTACCGAGATTTTGTTGCTTTCTTTATGGAGAACTACGGTAGCTGTGGAGCCGCTATATATATATTTCAGTATTTTTACATATATGGCTCGTCTACACCCTGATTCCGCAATGCCTCCATGACTGATGAGGTTTTGACTGAATTAAACGCTTTCTCGAAATCAATGAAAGCTATATATAAGGGTTGGTTATATTCCGCACATTTCCTTATCACCTGATTTATGTGTGAATATGGTCTATTGTTGAGTAGCCTTTACGAAATCCTGCCTGGTCCTTTGGTTGACGTAAGTCTGAGGTGTTCCTGATTCTATTAGCGATTACCTTAGTAAATACTTTGTAGGCAATGGACAATAAGCTGATCGGTCTATAATTTTTCAAGTCTTTGGCGTCCCCTTTCTTATGGATTAGGATTATGTTGGCGTTCTTCCAAGATTCCGGTACACACGAGGTCATGAGGCATTGCGTATACAGGGTGGCCTGTTTTTCTAGAACGATCTGTCCACCATCGTTCAAAATATCTGCGGTTACCTGATCCTCCCCAACTGCCTTACCCCTTTGCATAGCTCCCAAGGCTATCTTTAATTCTTCCGGCGTTACTTGTGGGATTTCTAACTCCTCTAGACGATTATCTCTTCCATAATAGTCGTGGGTGCCACTGGTACTGTATAACTCCATATAGAACTCCTCAGCCACTTGAACTATCTCATCCATACAAGTAATGATATTGCCGGCGTTGTCTCTTAACGCATACACGCCAATTGCTAGTTTCTTCTTCACTGCTTTTAGGCTTCCTCCGTTCCTGAGAGCCTGTTCAGTTCTATGCATATTATAGTTCCTTATGTCAGCTGCCTTACGCTTGTTGATTAATTTCGAAAGTTCTGCCAGTTCTATTCTAGCTGTAGGGTTAAAAGCTTTCATACATTGGCGTTTCTTGATGAGATCTTTCGTCTCCAGCGATAGCTTACTGGTATCCTGTCTAACGGAGTTACTGCCGACTTCTATTGCACACTCCTTAATGATGCCCGTAAGATTGTCGTACATTGTTTCAACACTAAGGTCCTCTTCCTGAGTTAAATCTGAATACCTGTTCTGTAACTTGATCCGGAATTCCTCGAGTTTCTCTCTTACCGCTAACTCATTTATTGGCTTCTTATGTACCAGTTTCTTCCGTTCCCTCCTCAAGTCTCGGCTAATTAGAGTTCTTACCATCCTATGGTCACTGCAGGCCACCTTGCCGAGCACTTCTACATCTTGTATGATGCCAGGGTTCGCGCAGAGTATGAAGTCGATTTCATTTCTAGTCTCACCATTCGGGCTCCTCCACGTCCACTTTCGGTTATCCGGCTCGCGGAAGAAGGTATTCATTATCCGCATATTATTCTGTTCTGCAAAGTCTACTAATAGCTCTCCCCTGCTATTCCTAGTGCCTATGCCTATTCCCCCATTGATTTGTCTCCAGCCTGTCCCCCGACTGGCTTCGCTGCCTTACAAACCGGTTGATCGCAGCGCGCGTCAACTTGCCTTCGTCGTTGTCGCAGCCCAATGCGCTCCGCCCCTGTGGACGCCCTCTTTGTCTTCTGCTGGCGAACCGCAGGTGCGACGTCAATCGGGGAGACATCTTGAGACCGTTGCCGTTGGCTCCAATATGAGATTTAACCTATCGGGCATCCGCATCTAACTGCTACCGCAATAAAACCTAGAACCACAGTTGGGGTAACATGGAATACCGGGAACAAAATTTTGATACCTGAACATAGGTCTAATATACAATGTAAGGAACAGAAGAAACCGTACCATTGATGCGTCAATCGCATTTACTGCTTTTAAACAGATTTAGTGAAGAAACGACGGAGACGCACATTAAACAAAAAAAAATTGACTTGCAGAAAAGGCGCTAAGACACAAAAATAGTGTTAAAAAAATAATTTTAGATTTTTTCCCGTTATTTCAAAGAAGTAAATACGGATTTGCCGAACAACGTGCAATATGCGCAATACCTACATAACCACTTCGGCAGCCTTCTTCATGCAATGAAATACTGCCTCGCTGCGTTGTTTGAAACGTGTGACATATAGGCATGTGTAGGTTAGTGTGATACCATTACAGAAGACATGCCACAGCAGGGCGCGAGCGGGCTACTGCTTCTGGCTATACATATGTCCTGAAGCAGAATTGCGGCAGACGGCGCTGCATTTCCTATATATATATATATATATATATATATATATATATATATATATATATATATATATATATATATATATATATATATATATATATATATATATATATATATATATATATATATATATATATATATACGCGCACTGGGCTGTACATTTTGTCTCTGTGCCACTTAAGTAGCAATTATCCCCGAAACGTTCTACTTAAAAAGCCGCGAGTGGAAAAGTCTTTTCTCGCCATTTTACAAAAAGAAAGCATTACTGTCAAAAACAGGACAAACCATGGGTAACAAAGAACGCGCCTAGCTGCGAAACCAAGCGTATAGTCAGCGGTGAGCTCCGATTAGTCTGTGAATGACCAGCACTAACGCTTGCGCTACGCCCGCTAATTGGCCTCTACTAAAGAGACGAGCGCCTTTTGAACCCCCGCCCGGCCGACCGAGGTAAAAGCTCGGCGTAAGGCAACCCACGCGCTCCGAATGACTAAACGCTGTCGCCGCGCGACTGACAAGAAGTAGAATAGGCGCGGTGTGTCTCGGGGTACTCCGCGCCGGCTGGGCCTTGACTGTGGCTTCCTCCTGGACCTCGTTTCACCCTGTAAATAAACACCTTTCGTAACATCTTTGGTGTAGGTGCGGGTTAAATCCGGGACGATCCTGGAGGACCCAGCTCTACCAACTGTCCGACGGAGTAGATACTTGGCCAGTTTACGACCACAAGCAGCGGACATGGCCGATTCCGGAGAAGGCAATGACGACCCACCTGCGGCGAACCAGACACAAATCACGCAGGTCAGGCTGGCTACTGGAGACCGCTGCTAGAGCCATCCAACTTTTCAGGCAAGGCGAACGAAGACGTCGACGACTGGCTGAAAGACTACAACAGAGTGAGTCGCCACAACCACTGTAGCACTACGAAGCAGCTCGATAACCTCTTTTTTTTTTCTCGCTGGAACCGCGCTCCTCTGGTTTGAAAACCCCGAAAACATTCTGACAGGCTTGGATAATTTTGTATAAGAAATTACCAAGTGCTTCGGGGGCCCGGTCTCTAAGAAAAAAAAGGCTGAGCAGATGCTTTCCCAACGAACTCAGTTACCTGGCGGACCTTGTACAACGTACATAGAGGCTGTTTTGAAATTATCTGGAATCGTCAGTGCCACTATGACAGACGAAGACAAAGTAGGACATCTGCTTAAAGGAATCGCTGAAGATGTTTATATTTTTTGCAACGAAGAAAGATATTAGTACTCCGCCTGATTTGAAGAAACACTACCGGACGTTTGAAGCACTGAAAATAGGAAGGATTGGACCAAAGTTCGGACGCTTGGACAATGTCACTACTATTGCTATTGTGTCCATCCCGGCTCAGGCCGACATCTCCTCGGTGATTCGGCAGATGGTTAAGAGAAAGCTTGAACGCCTTAAAGCTGTTCACCACGCTCGTGTGTGCCGTCAGTGTGCATTTGACGATCGCTCTCGTGCGCCACCGGCCACCTGGGCACGTTAGAGTTACCGAGAGCCTCGCAGGACCTATGCTGATCGTCCGGAGAGCAGCAATTGCCACCGAAACCAACGAGTCTGGGACGCTGGCAAGAGGCAGCACAATGATTTGTTCCACGGGCTCTTCCATCCTACAACCAGCCTGAGAGTTCGTTTCTACCTCTGACACCTATGTCACCGGTGTCGCCCGCGACAAACCGCGACTCACGCATTTTCTACAGCTGCGGTGTGCCTGGACACCTTGCTAGGTATTGACACCACCGCCAGAAGCTTGCGCCATGGCTTAATGCCTATACACCCCGCGTGCCCGCTGACCAGCCCTGGCCGTATCCCAGTTCCTTCCAACGGCTGCAGTAGGTAGGAACGCGCGAACCGCACTGACTCCCCCGTTTCCGAGCGCAGCCTGACACAACCACCGACACGACAACGGCGCTCTCCGTCACCTTGTCGTCGCTCGTTGTCACCGCCGCCGCTGGAAAAATAGCTGGTGCGACCGACGGGGGTCTGGCCGCAATACATTCATCTTCGTCAAGGCCCTCTTGGGCAAAATTGTTTAAAAACAAAGTGTGTGTTTCAGTTGACAATGTGAGTGCTCTTATTTTAGTTGATACCGGGGCTCCAGTTTCTGTTATGTGCCTGTCCTTCAAAAATCATCTTGGACAAAAAGTTATGTTGTCTTGGGATCTGAACGCTGCTTTTCGCGGAGTTGGCAGGGAAATGTTACGCCCACTGGGGGTCTGTTCCGTTTCAATTATGATAGGGGACCAGACCTTTCGACGGGAATTCACTGTGCTTGCACGTACAACGCATGACATTATTTTAGGAATTGATTTCTTGCGTGAGTGGGGGCAACTTTGAATTGTGGCACTGGCGCAATTTCTCTTCGCCGCGACGCACTAACTTCAATGACAGATAACACCAGTGATGCCGTGGACGTTCTCTCCGTGTCGCAAGATGTGTGCTTGCCCACTGAGACTGCGATCTTTGTGCCTGTCAGCACTTCTCGCCTTCGTACGGGCTCTTGTTGCGGTTTAGCCGAGCCCGATTATCACAACGCGCTCAAGAAAAACGTGATAGTCCCTCGCTTCCTCGTTGTCACCAGTGATGGTTGTGCCCGTTTGTGGACAATGAACATTTCAACCCAATCCATAACATTGCCGCTAGGACTTAGACTGGCAAGTTTTGATGAACAAGCCAGTGTCAGCGTCGGAACGGTCCAAATGTCAACTGCCGGAAAAAAATCTAACCCTGATTGCAGACATGATAATTCTGCTGACTTTAAGCGTGTGATTCACAAGTCGCTGTCTTCTAATGCGCAGTGTCTGCTTCAAGGAGTGCTCGCTCGCCAAGGCACGGTGTGTCATTTTGCTCAAGACCAACGAGCGTCCCATACACCACCGGCATCTCGTAGGCAACGCCATATCCATACAGGGCAAGCGACGCCAATTCGTCAGAAGCCTTATCGCGTTTCACCATAGAGAAAGATGGTTTCACCTTCAGAGAGAGAGAGAGAGAGAGAAAACCTTTATTGTCAAGTTATGGTGGAGCTTTCTTTCCCAGCGGTGTGGGCTAGCGTGGCGTCTGAAAAGTAATCGCCAAGCATGTCGGAGAAATGTTACGGAAAAGAGTTATCCAGGAATAATGTAGCCCCTGGGGTGCTCCTGTGATCCTAGTCAAGAAAAAAGTCAACTGATGGATATCCTATGTGGACTAACGCTGCCTAAACACCGTCACAACGAAAGACGCGTACCCCCTACCACGAATAGACGACGCTGTCAACTGCCTAAACTCCGCGTCGTGTTTCTATTCTGTCGATTTACGGTCAGGTAATTGGCAAAGTGCCATGCACCCCTCAGACAAGGAGAAGACAGCTTTCGTGACACCTGACAGTCTCTGATTTCAACGTTATGCCCTTTGGCTTATACAAGGCTCCAGCGACATTCGAGCGATTCATGGATACCGTGCTCCGCGGACTCAAATTGTAAATTTGCATGTGCTATTTAGACGACGTCATTATTTACAGCTGAACATTTCTCCGAGTTCAGTCAGCGCCTTTCGGTCGTTCTTGACTGTATCCAGTAAGCTGGCTTTATTTTAAACTCGAAGAAATGTCATTTTGGTGAGCGTCAAGCCCCTGCCTTAGACGGCATACGAGCAGACCCTGAAAAGGTAGCAGCGGTTGGCGACTTCCAACAGCTACACACGGTGAATGATCTGCGACGATTTTTGGACCTTTGCTCATATTTCCGGCGCTTTACCAAAAACTTCGCACAGCTGGCCTCTCCCCGCACGTCTCTCCTTCACCAAGACACCCCATACTTGTGGTCTGCTCACTGCGAATCGGCGTTTCAACAGCTCAAATATTTGTTGACTTCTACACCGGTTCTGCGGCATTTTCATCCGCAGGCGTCAACTGAGCTGCATACTGCGCCAGCAGTGTGGGTGTTGGCATTGTGCTTGGTCAGGTCTGCCGTGGTCGTCAACATGTCATTGCCTATGCTAGTCGGACACTAACGAAAGCGAAGAAAAACTACACCGTTACTGAACTCGAGTGTCTAGCAGTCGTCTTCGCCATTCAGAAGTTCCGCTCACATCTACACGGCCGCGCATTCCCGATAGTTACGACCATCATTCACTTAGTTGCCTGGTTTGGTTGCGTGACCCACCTGACCGGTTGGCCCGCTGGTGCTTTGCGCTTCTAGTACAGCAAAGTACAGCTTTTCCGTGAACTACAAGAGCGGACGATGTCACAGGGATGCTGATTACTTATCCCGTATTCCTTCGCCGTGCACTAAAGCTGACGATGATGACTTCGATGACTACCTAGTTTCCATCTCTTCCGACTTTCCGGACCTGCGTACCTTCGAGGGCGAGCAACGTAACGACCCTACCTTGAAATCCCTACGGCAAGCTGAACGTGAGCCAGCAGGAATAACACTGTTTACTTTTCGTAATGGTTTGCTATACAAAAAATTACTCGGCTGATGGTCCTCCGTTGCTCCTAGTTGTGCCCGAAAACCAGCGCCCTGCTGTCCTTCGTTCCATGCACGACGACATCACGTCCGGGCACTTTGGTTTCGCACGCACACTGCACCTACTTCGCCAGAGATTTATGTAGCCCAAGCTCTGGAAAACAACGAAACAGTATGTCCCCAGCCGTGCTGTTTGGCAGTGCCACGAACGACCGACGACGGCTCCAGCAGGCTATTTGCAACCAGTTCGGCCACCGACATTACCCTTTGAAGAATTTGGCACCGACTTGCTCGGCCCGCTCCCAAAGGCGTCACCTGGCTACCGCTGGATAATAGTATGCGTAGATTACCTTACTCGCTGCAATATGTAACGGATGGGCCTAAACACGCCTGTAAATAAATGAGGTATCAGTGCCCAAAAAAATTGACCGTACGGGAAGCCATCTTAGCTATGGTCTATGGGCCTCCAGAAGGCACTCAATAAAGAGTTACTAGAAGTTAGATTCTATGGCACAGGGCTTGCTTCCTGCATCCGTAACTGCCACGTGAGAATATTTTGAGCAAATTTTGTGACCTTCGTTATTTGGATCATGTGGCACCTTATGAATAAAGGTTACTTTAGTGAATGCTTCCTGAATAAGAAATACGCTTCTCTACTGACACATTCCAAGGATTGGGAAAGGGTCCCCTATACGCGCGCACAATTGTGAGGAAGAACACTGGGCCTACGGGAACAATCAAAATCGTATAGACTACGCCTACATGCCGATTGGAAGGCGAGGTGCGAGAACTTCCTGCATTTCGAGGGCTTCCGCAGAACTGATATGTCATATTCAATGTCCCTGTACTTCATATCGCCAATTAATTCGCCCTAGCTGTGCGATCTGCTATTAGGTCAGATGAAAGCGCAACCGGCAGGGAAAGGCTTTGCTACGGGTTCGTTTATCGGACACGGCACTATTTTATTCCACTGCTAAGCCTTTAATGATAGCCAACGTTACATTTTTTTATAACCTCTGTCTTTGTTATGTTTCCGTCCATATGAATAAGCCAACAGTTAACAGTAAGCGGCTGCTTTAGTTTGCTTTCATTGGTCCTGTTGCTTCGCTGTTTATCTAACGTTGCTAAGCATCCTTGCTGTAAAATTTGCCTAAGTTAGCATTGAAGTTTCATGCTGCAGTGGGCTGAATAACAGTTGTTCTTTCGTGAAATTTTTTCACATTACGTATTTCATCTGAACTGAATTACCAAATGAAGCTTGCAGCTATGTAACAGCTTTAAATAAGCAATCATAAGAAAGACGGCATATTTTTCATGGTATAAACCGCTTTGAATCATACGATTACTTATCAATTCAAGTTCAAAAAACTACAGTAAGCAAATAACGAATTCAGTAGTACCCCAATCCTTGGCGTGTGAGCCGAATCGACCCGGACAACAACGAATCATTCAATTGTGCACAGTGCAGTGAACACGTCAACTCGAGACACATGTTGCGGGATTGCGCGACGCAGGCCTCCTATCTGAAGGACATGAACAAGTGGGACGACGCTCTTAGGAGCACCGTGCTGCAGTAACTCTCCAGAAGGCCCGCGAAGGGGTGCGGAACCTCCCCGTCACGACATGGAAGGTGCCCTCTACACCTTGACAAACCGTCCTTCAGGACCATTTTCGAAAATGAAGTTTCACCACCACCACTTGTGAACGTATGCATCGCATATGTGCTTTTTTATATTGTGAAAAACTTGCAGAGTCTTAAAAATTGTGCTTATATTTTTAATGCAAAATTTTCAGAACCTCCGGTACAAAATCTGAAATAGAAACAAAAATTTAGAAGCATATGTTTTTTTTTTTTTCTGTGACAAGGCGTACACCCACATAAAACTAAAACGCATCTTCTTCGCCCTCTTTATTTTTCAACAGGTAAATCCTCACACTGTACCAGCGGTAACTTAGGTAGTGAGCTTCGGCAGTATATAAATGACCTTGTAATTACAGCTCCCATCCTCTAAACCAATTGGTGCGCTTCTTCGTATGCTTCAATGTACGCAGGAGATTCAAAGTTTGTTTTCCTCAATAATTTCACTCCAGAGCGTTTTAAAGGTTTCTTGCACTTCTCTTATTTGATTGCTTTCTAACAATAGTCCTTGGTGGGGAGTAAACAATTCGTATAAACTTCCTTTGAGAACGAGAATTGCTTACACTGCTGCAAGAGGATTTTTATGCTTTCACTGGTTAGTTTCGTTACTTCTTCCCCTTGTTGTGAGTGACTGCGACCCAGCACATGTGGTAAAGCTTAGTTTGTGTGTGTACACGCTGCCCATGTTTGTAGTATGCTCAATAACGTTTATGATGCTTGCTTACTTCTGTAACATTACTTAGAAGCGAATTTCTCAAATAGTAATACTTTTCTATTGCCCACTTGCTATGCGCTCGGCTTGGAGCAGTATAAATAAATCAAGCAGTTAACCCAATTTTATTTTCCGGTATACATGCAGCATGATCACATTGGGGCTAAAGGTACATAAGTAGCTTGACGTGTCCTTGAAGACCATACAAGACAAAGGCAATAGAACAGTGCGTGAACAATTCATGATAGTAAAACATAACAATAAACAAAAGCAAGTGAATGCTGGAATACATGAAAGTGTGAAATCTAGTTAAAAAACGAACAAGATATTTTAGCATTGTTGTCCTTAAGAGAAAACGTTACATAGTAAAAGCTAGTTGTTGATAGCTGGGACACTTGTCAGAGTACAGAATATTAGGAGTAGGTTCAATATCATATAGAGCTTGACAAAAACAGGAAAATAACATCGATGATAAGCAAAGTGAAATTAGCTACTGAATATACATTTATAGTGTTATACAATAAACGTGCAGCAACGATAGCCGATACGCATCAGATATTATCAAAGTGTGACCGTTTGCAGTTATCGTGATAGAGTTTCAAATATTAAAGAACATTTTTATGCTTTCACCGTATCGTTGAAGTAGCCAGCGGATATATGCTTTAAAACTGAGCGATCTATCGCGATATCAGCAGTCTGCACTTGCAACCATTTATCTTAGAACCAAGAACGAGTAAAAGGGAAGTCGACTGCGAGGAGGGTGTGCGCTTGTATACGACAGGCGCGTGTGGCCATCACTGGCACGCAAGAAGCCAACGCCGCATGCCAGCGCGGGCACGTCACGCATTACCAACATGTGAGATTCCCGCGGTATCGTCGCGTGCCCCGCCCTCGCAAAGCATCGATCACGGCCCTACAACAGCCGACATGCATTCTTTCATGACCGCTAAATTTAGCCGCTCAGCCTCGACTACTGCACGCGATGGCCACGTGGCGCAATCTTTCATGTAGCGTTGTATCGTCAGTGCTTTGCACTTGTGGCTAGCCATTATGCTATGTTCTTTTGTCAATGCAAACCAGACGGTCGCGCTTCGCAGGCGATAGCTTGTTGTAAGCAGTCTGGAGGAGTTGATCAGCACCAGTGCCATTATAAGGGAACGAATGCCAACGCTCGAACAAATAAAGGCGCTTGCCATTATCGAACCTGATAGTTAGGCCTTCCCGCATTGCAGCTTAAGCATTCTGCCATCAGGAATTCGTGTTTTCGTGTCCGTTGTGTATCACAATGGCAAAAAATAGATGCACACGGCATGAACGTGCCAATCACCCATTCCTTGCTGGCCGCAGCCTTTACCACAATGGCAACCAGTGAACGCAGTATTTGACAGAAAGACACGCAGTATTTGACAGAAAGGCACCATGGAATTTGCTATTTCGTTTTCCTGATTTAAGCGCCTATACCTAATAGCAAGGTCACAATATGAATCGGAACATCAGGACATTGTAGAACAGTGTGCTTTGAAGACGTTTTAATGCCTTCCGCTCTCAGGTTCACAGGAAATCCCAAGTTAACCTTTCAGTGATGCAAAACGCAGCCGTTCCGTGCTACCAGCGCTATGTCCAGACGGCTACATCAAATTTGCACATTTACACACCGTGATCAGAAGCAGCTTGTCCGCGTTTTCACACAGAATAGAAACTCCTGCTGATGCTATTAATAAGTGCTGAGTATACCTGACAGATAATGTTTTTATTGCTAATGACGCGAAAACAGAGTGTGTAAATAACCATGATGCCACTACTGCCAATTATTGTTACCACGCAGGTAGCCTTCAAGCCATTTTAGTAGATTAAAAGTCAAAATTTGTTAAATAAATAACATCACCAACAACATCAGCCTGATTACGCCTACTGCAGGGCAAACGCCTCTCCCATAATTCTCCAACTACCCCGGTCTTGTACTAATTGTGGCCATGTTGTCCCTGCAAACTACTTAATCTCATCCGCTCACCTAACTTTCTGCCGCCCCCTGCTACGCTTCCCTTCCCTTGGAATCCAGTCCGTAACCCTTAATGACCATCGCTTATCTTCCCTCCTCATTACATCTCCGGCACATGCCCATTTTTTTTTTCTTGATTTCAACTAAGATGTCATTTACCCGCGTTTGTTCCCTCACCCAGTCTGCTCTTTTCTTATCCCTTAAAGTTACACCCATCATTCTTCTTTCCATAGCTCGTTGCGTCGTCCTCAATTTCAGCAGAACCCTTTTCGTAAGCCTACAGGTTTCTGCCCCATACGTCAGTACTGGTAAGACAGAGCTGTTATACACTTTTCCCTTGAGGGATAGTGACAACCTGCTGTTCATGATTTGAGAATGCCTGCCAAATGCACCCCAGTCCATTCTTATTCTTCTGGTTATTTCAATCTCATGGTCCGGATCCGTGGTCACTACCTGCCCTAAGTAGATGTATTCCCTTACCACTTCCAGTGCCTCGCTACGTATCGTAAACTGCTGTTCTCTTCCGAGACTGTTAAACATTAATTTTGTTTTCTGCAGATTAATTTTCAGACGCACCCTTCTGCTTTGCCTCTCCAGGTCAGTGAGCATGCATTGCAATTGGTCTCCTGAGTTACTAAGCAAGGCAATATCATCAGCGAATCTCAAGTTGCTAAGGTATTCTCCATCGACTTTTATCCCTAATTCTTCCCACTCCAGGTCTCTGATTACCTCCTGTAAGCATGCTGTAAATAGCAATGGAGAGATCGTATCTCCCTGTCTGACGCCTTTCTTTATTGGGATTTTGTTGCTTTCTTTATGAAGGACTACGGTGGCTGTGGAGCCGCTATAGATATCTTCCACTATTTGTACATATGGCTCATCTACACCCTGGTTCCGTAATGCCTCCATGACTGCTGAGGTTTCGACTGAATAAAACGCTTTTTGTAATCAATGAAGGCTAGATGTAAGGATTGGTTATATTCTGCCGATTTCTCTATCACCTGATTAATAGTGTGAATATGTTCTGTTGTTGAGTAGCCTTTACGGAATCCTGCGTGGTCCTTTGGTTGACAGAAGTCTAAGGTGTTCCTGATTCTATTTGCGATTACCTTAGTAAATACTTTGTAGGCAACGGACAGTAAGCTGATCGGTCTAAAATTTTTTAAGTCTTTGGCGTCTCCTTTCTTATGGATTAGGATTATATTAGCGTTCTTCCAAGATTCCGGTACGTTCGAGGTCATGAGGCACTGTGTGTATAGGGTGGCAAGTCTTTCTAGGACAATGTTCCCACCATCCTTCAACAAATCTGCTGTTACGTGATCCTCCGCAGCTGTCTTCCCCTTCGCATAGCTCCCAAGACGTTCTTTACTTCTTCCGGCGTTACTTGTGGGATTTCAAGTTCCTCTAGGCTATTATATTTCACATTATCGTCGTGGGTGTTACTGGTACTGTATAAATCTCTATAGAACTCCTCAGACACTTGAACTGTCGCATCCATATTAGTAACGATATTGCCCGCTTTGTCTCTTAACGCATACATCTGATTCTTGCCTATTCCTAGTTTCTTCTTCACTGCTTTTAGGCTTCCTCCGTTCCTGAGAGCCTGTTCAATTCTATGCATATTATAGTTCCTTATGTCAGCTGTCTTACGCTTGTTGATTAACTTCGAAAGTTCAGCCAGTTTTATTCTAGCTGTAGGGTTAGAGGCATTCATACATTGGCGTTTCTTGATCAGATCTTTCCTCTCCTGCGATAGCTTACTGGTCTCTTGTCTAACGGAGTTACCACCGACTTCTATTGCGCACTCCTTAATGGTGCCCATAAGATTGTCGTTCATTGCATCAACACTGAGGTCCTCTTCCTGAGTTAAAGCCGAATACCTGTTCTGTAACTTGATCCGGAATTCCTCGAGTTTCTCTCTTACCGCTAACTCATTTATTGGCTTCTTATGTACCAGTTTCTTCCGTTCCCTCCTCTAGTCTCGGCTAATTAGACTTCTTACCATCCTATGGTCACTGCAGGCCACCTTGCCGAGCACTTCTACATCTTGTATGATGCCAGGGTTCGCGCAGAGTATGAAGTCGATTTCATTTCTAGTCTCACCATTCGGGCTCCTCCACGTCCACTTTGGCTAACCCGCTTGCGAAAAAGGTATTCATTATGCGCATATTATTTTGCTCTGCAAACTCTACTAATAACTCTCCCCTGCTATTCCTCGAGCCTATGCCATATTCCCCCACTGACTTGTCTCCAGCCTGCTTCTTGCCTACCCTTGCATTGAATTCACCCATCAGTATATTGTACTTTGTTTTGACTTCACCCATCGCCGATTCCACGTCTTCATAAAAGCTTTCGACTTCCTGGTCATCATGACTGGATGTAGGGGCGTAGACCTGTACTACCTTCAATTTGTACCCCTTATTAAGTTTCACAACAAGACCTGCCACCCTATCGTTAATGGTATAGAATTCCTGTATGTTACCAGCTATATCCTTATTAATCAGGAATCCGACTCCTAGTACTCGTCTCTCTGCAAAGCCCCGGTAGAACAGTACGTGCCCACTTTTTAGCACTGTATATGCTTGTTTTGTCCTCCTAACCTCACTGAGCCCTATTATATCCCATTTAGTACCCTCTAATTCCTTCAATAACACTGCTAGACTCGCCTCACTAGATAACGCTCTAACGCTAAACGTTGCCAGGTTCAGATTCCAATGGCGGCCTATCCGGAGCCAGGTATTCTTAGCGCCCTCTGCTGCGTCACAGATCTGACCGCCGCCGTGGTCAGTTGCTTCGCGGCTGCTGGGGACTGAGGGCCGTGGTTTGATGGTTGTATTCATATAGGAGGTTGTGGCCAAGTATTGCACCAGGGTGGCCAATGCTGCTCTGGTGAGAGAGTACGTTACCGGTCCTGGTCCCGGGATCAGGCCACACTCCAGGCCTGTTTGGGCGATTTTCTCAACACACGTTTTTGTTTTTTTCGGTGGAGAATTGCGCGGCAACGGAGTTCGAACCCCGGTCCTCTTGCACGCTAGGCGGATACTCTACCACCCACGCAGGAGTTGTACGCCTCATTTAACCTACAGTGGGGCCTTATTTGATCAGTCAAGGTGGGCCAATCTGAGCTCGGTTATACCGCACAGATGGCACTCAATTAGAGAACATGTTATTTATGACTTGCACTTGTGTGACGATACATAATAAAGAAGATTTTTTTTGCCTTAAAAAAAACAGGTGATTTGAATAACAAATAACCGTTAATTCCAAGCTCACGAAGGAGGCGACATTTCTTCAGTAGTTCTCTTGATTCGTAGACTCTGTCATTCACCTCGATTATTAACGTCATGCCGAAATGAAATTGATGAGACTCTACCTAATTATCATTATATGTATGTCTGCTGCAGGACGAAAGCCATTTAATCCCCCGTTACTGTTGTCCTGAGCCAGTCCATTTCATCCTACGCTTACAAGCTTTCTACCTATTTCTACCTACAGATTTTCTTGTTCAGCTTTTCCTCTGCAGCTTTTACGTGCGTTACGATTCTCCAGCGTTCGTCGTTCCATCGTTTCCGGCTTGTTCTCAACTTCTCTGTGGTCTGCGTAGTTTCAGTTTGGTAACCTAAAGCACACACAGGATGCAGAGATCCTCAGATTTCATTTTCAATATTACGGGGATCTTTTCGCCGTGTGTACGCCGAGACATCCTTGTTCATCTGTACATTACTATCTTAAGACTGGGATGCCTTCCGTGACCCCTTGCTGACCGAATTAGCAATCATCATTATCAGCCTATGATTGTGTCGACTGCAGGACGAAGGCCTCTCCCTGCGATCTTCAATTTACCCTTTCTTGGTCTGGCTGGTTCCAACTTGCCCCTGCAAATTTACTCACTTCATAACCCCACCCAGTTTTTTGCCGTCTTCGACCGCACTTCCCTTTTCTTGACACCCATTCTGTAGCTATAATGATCCACCCTGCGCCCTGCGCGTTCTATAGCTTTCCCAGCCACATTTTTTTTTTCTCTCGATGTAACTATAATACGCCTATCCTCATTTGCTCTCTGAGCTACACCACTCTCTTCCCGTCTCGTAACGTAATGCTTAACTTTTTTGGTTACATCGCGGTCCTTGCTCTCGAGCTTCTTTGCTTTTTGGCGGGGCGCAGTGCGTCAACGCGCCCTCAGCAAGGTCAACGCCCACGTGACGTATGTGGCCACCTCGCCGCCACTTAGTGGGGCCCTCCTCGACCATCCCGTTGAACGTCCCCAGGCCGCTATTTGTCCCTGAAATGCCGACCGTACACTGGCCCAGGCCGCAGCCAGTATGCAAGCCTATATCCGCACAACTAAACGCAGCAAACGATGGATGTGTGGTTGCTGTTCGTGAAACTGACAAACATCCTCCGCCGCCAACGAAGACACCGAAAAAGTATCATCGAGACGACGCCATCTCGACGAAGCCTGAAAGTCAAGAATACGCTGACAAAAGACGACCTGACGACGCGACGTTCCAGCTTCAGGTCAACACGATGCAGCCGTGATCCGACGCCAAGACCTAACTGCAACGCAAGACAAACAACCACAGAGCTCGACATGCTTCTCGACGGCCACGCAGTCACCGCCTTGGTGGACACAGGAGCCGGCAACTCCGTGATGAGTGCCCCCATCGCCGTCCAGTTGAAGAAAGGGCTGCATGGGAGGGCCCTTAAATTCGGACCGCTGGGGGACACTTAATAACGCCGACTGCACTGTGCTCGGCAAGAATTACCTTTCCTAATCTTCCAGTCCGATGGTAAGGAACCATGGTCAAGTGATTGTTGAATAATTTTTGTAAGCATGGAAAAGAGCTGAGTATATCTTTGTTTTAGAAATGTTGAGTTGATGTTATCTATGCCACAAGAGGAGGACGGTTTCAGGAAGTTAATTGCCTTTACTATACCAGCATATTGTGTCGTAACAGGAGACATAAGGGGAAGAGTTTTGTGAGAAAAAGTGCGCAGCTCGTCTGGATAATAAGAGCAAATATTACTAATAAAAGCTCTATTAAATATGAGAGGGCAATCGGCTGACGGTATAGGTTCGCCTGAATCAAGATGGAGATATATCAGGTAAGTTTCATCGCCCTTAACAATGCTCCAGAATTTTTTAGGCAAGTTGTCCTATTGTGAATATACCTTTTCGACATCAGACCATTATGTTCTGCACACACTGCGTAATAATTTCATTTCGGCAATTTCTCATTGGGATTTATAACATGTTGATTTCTTTTATGTTACACAAGATTTCTCGACGAAGTATATATAATTCTAGTGTCAAAACTACGGTTTTAACTATAAGAAAGCAATCCATAAGAATTTCCAGGCTGTATCACTGCCAAAAAAATAAAATGTTCATTACGCAGAGTAAATTAAAGCGTCGCTGCCGTCAAAGTTCCAGCAAATTTTTTCCAGCTGATTCGGTTTTCTCAACAAATCCTTCCGTCATTTCATTAATTTATTACTAACCTGGCCTTAGTGACCATCAAATTGTACACTTGACTTGGGCTTGTCAGGCACAGCGTCTTGTGCGTGCTTCTAAAGTTAAAAAAAGATTATTTCAATGCTGATTTTGTTCCTGTATGTTCGGAATTAGAAGTTTTTACTGAACAATACAGGAAATGCGCTTCAGATCGCTCTGTGGAAGAGAAATGGGTATTCTCAAAGATAAGATTAACTCACTTCGAGATTGCTATGTTCCCGTGCGAAACTGTTCCAGCGGCGTTCCGCTCTCCGTGGTTTACGTCATCACTTCTTCGCTTACGTAATAAAGAGAAGCAATTGTGCAGCAGCGCTATATCATATGATACCATGGAGAGATTGGAGGCTTATCACAGGGCAACGTAAGACTACAAACAAACAGATGCAATTGATAAACATGCTTCTTTTGGCGATACAGTCTACAGTCTTTTACAGTCTAACCCTCGTAAGTTCTGGAGCTTTGTTAATGGTCCAAAAAAATAAAAAAGCATCGAACTTTGTAATGAATTTGGTTCAGAGATTGCAAGTGAAAGGTGCTGTGAAGCCTTGCAGGACATCTTTATAAACGCATTTTTTTACTGACACTCTTATGATTTACCAGTTCCCAGCTGGTCCTGGACTTTCTTGTATGGAACCTATCATTACTGATCAATTAGGGCTTTTTAATCTCATACATAAATTGAAAACATCAGCACCTGGCATGGATGGAATCGCTCATCAATTCCTGAAGCAGACTGCCATTTATTGCTCGGTCATTTTTTTTTTTGCAGCTTTTTTCACAGTCAATGCAACATGCTTCAATGCCCAGCGATTGGAAGGCGGGAAAGGTGACTCCTGTGCATAAGCCAGGTGACTCATCTAGTCTTTCTAATTACCGACCCATCACTTTGACTAGTATCCCATGTAAGCTTCTCGAACACGTTATCTATTCTAATCTAATCGCATTTCTCGAACAAAATAACTGCTTTCAGAAATGGTCAGCATGGATTTAGGAAACACTACTCATGCGAAACTATACTTCTACTTTCTATAACGATCTATTTTCGGCATCTGAAAATGGTTCTATTATCGACTGTATTTTCCTTGATTTCCAAAAAAGCCTTCGACACCGTTTGTCACCGTTTGCTTTTACGCTTTTGTGTTACTTATGTCGTTGTGGACGACATAAGTAACATAATGAGGCGCAACAACCTTATAATCAAGGGTATACCCGAAGAGGGCCATGAAGGATGCGCCGAATCCGAAGCAATTGTGAAGGAATTTGGTTCCGCGCACTTGAAAGTCAACGTTTGTGAAATTGAACGCGCTCATCGCATTCGTCAGCGCCGTCACGGTTTTCACAGTCCTATCATCATTAAATTCCTTTAATGTAAAACAGAAGTGCTACGAAATGCCCACAAACTGAAGAACCTCGAGTCTCCTAAAGTGGGGATAGAAGAAGACTTTTCGCCTAAGGTACAGTTGGCTCGTAAGAAGTTGCGCGATTTTGCTAACAGCAACCATGAAGAAAACGAACGTTTTTCTATTCGTTTTACGTCTGTACATCTTAAAGGTTCTCTTTACCGGTTTGACCCAGTCACTGATAGTGTTGTACAGGTTGCGTCGTAAGGTTACGTCCATACATGCAGTATCGTTGCTCTTGGCAAATTTCTGCACCCTTTTTCACAAAATTGAAGTACTGAAAACGCTCATGCATTCTTACACCACAGATATAGTAATAGGTACGGCAACGCGGCTTTCCAGTGACATCACTAACAGCGAACTTACACTTGACCCATCTTTCTTAATCTTTCGAAAGGACCGGGATAGGCTTCCGAGGAGGCGGAGTTATTATAATTATTAAAGATGACTATCAACCGCCTCTAGTGATAATCCACTCTCCTCTTGAAATAATGTGGGTCTCTGCACGTATCGGACAAGCGCAATGTGTCATTGGTGCATACTATCGTCCATCTGATAGCCGCTGGGAATTTGTTCATTTTTTCAATGATGCTTTACGACAAGTCATATCCATTTCCCAAAATGCGTATTGATATTAGGGGGTGACATTAATTACCCAGGTATCGAGTGGTCGACCTCGTCCTTAAAGGAAAGTAGCAACAGATCTGAGTGTCTTAATTTTCTACAAACCTTGCATTTTCATCATTTAACTCAAGTCGTGCGCGAACCAACTCGGGGTGAACACGAACTAGATATTATTTTAACAGATCACCCAGACTTGGATGCGACACATGTAGAACCATTAAGTGATCACAGGGTGGTGAAATGTTCCTTCGCATTGAAACCTGCCGAGAAATATACCGCGAAAAAATGCATTCTCAACTACGCACGCGCCGACACTGCCAAAATGATCGGCATGTTAGCCTCATTTACAGCCGACTTCTCAAAAAATTTTCAAAACAGAACGGTAAATGATAACTGGAGCTTCTTCCGCGATAAACTCAAAGAAGTTGAAAGTACATGTATACCAAAAATGGCAATCAGCTCAAGGCAGAATGATTCGTGGCTTAACCGCGATGTGAAAAACAGCATAAACAAGAAAAACGAGCGTTCAGAAAAGCTGCCCGAAGAAATGCTCCAGAAGACTGGCAAAATTACAAAACAATTTCGCGCCATACAGAAACTACAATTCTCGAAGCTAAAGACAAGTTTTTTAATTGCACCCTTCCCAATATAATAAAAACTGATCCGAAAAAGTTTTGGCAAGTAGTTAACCCAAAACCAAAACATACTGCTCCCTTACTAATTTCCGAAAGCAGAGCAGTCCTTAACACAAGAGATAGCACAGAGCTAATTAGCAAACACTTCTCTGCAGTTTTTACTAACTGCCGTTTGATAACACTCACGTGCTTGAACAACTATCTATTCAATTCCCTTTTTCATCCATCATGATACCGGAACATGGTGTCTCTCGTGCAATTGACAGGCTTCCCATAAAACCTGCCCAGGTCCTGACGGTATAAGTGCTAAACTTCTAAAATTAATCTCGCACTACTCTTCAGTTTTGTTATCGCTAAGAATTCAGCATTCACTAGACGCGGGGTGCCTATCGGAAGATTGGAAATCAGCATTAGTAATACCGGTATTTAAATCTAGTGACACAGCAGACCCTAATAATTACAGACCTATATCACTGACATCTATTTGTTGCAAATTACTGGAACACACCCTATACTCTCACATTATAGGCTATCTTAGCAATAATAACCTGCTCCTTAATAACCAACATGGCTAGCGCGAAGATCGCTCATGTCAGACGCAACTATATGAACTTCTAACAGGTATTCACATTTATTTACACAAATTGACTAGTACAGACGCCATTTTTATTGATTTTTCCAAAGCTTTCGACCGGGTACCTCACAATCGACTAAAACTGAAAGGAATGTATAGCTTGACTACAACACGACACGATAGATTGAGGAGTTCCTAACGAACAGATTTCAAGTAAGCAGTCTAAGCTTTTCTAACCACACTCACGTCCTTTCGGGAGATCCTCAAGGGTCGGCTCTTGGTCCACTGAAATATTTAATATACATCCATGACATCACAACTAATATTACTTCACAAATACGTCTCTTCGCAGATGACTGCGTCTTGTATAATGAAATTAGCTGCCCTGCCGACATCTCTGTTCTGCAGTGTGATTTAACAAAACTAACTGACTGGTGCGACACATAGCAGATGGAAATTAACATAGCCAAAACTAAACACGTAAAATTTGCTTCGATAACTCGACCTAGCTCTGACAAGTACAGAATACGCGGCATTGCTTTTCACTCAGTACCTTCAATCAAGTACTTCGGTGTCCTGTTTACCTCCAATTGAAGCTAGAATGCTCACATTGAACACATCACCTCAAAAGCATGCAAAAAACTTGGTTACCTTAAACGGCACTTAGACCTTGCGAACACAGATACCAGACTTCGTGCATACAGTTCTCTTATCAGGCCTTCTTTAGAATATGCGTCAATAATTTGGCACCCCCATCACTCTAATCTCACGAACCTACTCGAATCAGTTCAAAATAAAGCTGCGCGGTTCATCTTAACTTCATACTCTCGCCATCAAAGTGTGTCCGCCTTAAAGAAATCACTTAATCTCCCTTCACTTGACATGCGCAGGAAATTATCACGGTTGACCTTCTTCCATAGCCTTTACCACAGCAACATTGCATTCGCTCGAGCCCATATTCTTCCCGCTCCCCACATCTCTACCCGCACAGACCATGTTCATAAAGTAAAACCTATATTTGCCAGGACTAACGTTTACCAAAATTCGCCTCTAGTTTTATCTATTGCCGAATGGAACTCGCTACCTTCAAACATTGTCTCGCTTACGGAATCATCTTTTCATGCTGCACTGCTAACCTTTTTAGAGTGCATCAACCTGTCCGACCCAACATTTACTTGAAAATTTACGTAAACAGTGTTTTCGTGTGCTTGGCATTGTATAAATTTCATTCCCTTTCATCTGATATGTATCTGTGTAGGTTGTTTACCCAAATCATCATTCGATTGTATCTTTATACTCGTGTTCTGATGGGTACTGGTTGTTAACATCGCATTTTAGGTTCTTATGCGCTTTTCACCGTACCAGATATTGTATAAACTCCGTTTCTCTTTTCTTTCTTTCTTTTTTATGCGAAGCATATTACGAGGGCTCAACCCAGCTCCTCAGGCGCGGCGGTGTCGCCTTGAATACCACGTGACACCGTGACGTCACGACAGAGGAGAAGTGGCTTTGGCTCAACTCTTGCAAGATGGGCTGGGTGGGCATCGAACCAGGGTCTCCGGAGTGTGAGACGGAGACGCTACCACTGAGCCACGAGTACGATGCTTCAAAGCGGTACAAAAGCGCCTCTAGTGAATGCGGTGTTGCCTTAGAAACGAGCTGTTTCTAAGGCTCAGGCGTGCGTCGCTTGCTCAGGCGCACATTTCGTTGCCGCGCCGAACGCTGCGTTGCTCGACGCTCACCGCGTCCAATGCGGGGCGTCCAAGGCGAAGCAGAGTAACGCATGAGTTGTTTCTTCGTCTAGCCGAACCAAATATAGCCAAGCAACAGCAGTTCACCAAGCTAAACAGTGGTTCAACAACTAAAATAAAGGCTAGTATGCTTCGCATCCTGGGCTTAACCTTACCTAAGCCACAGCCATTTTTTTCTATTTTGTTTGTTTCTGCTCGACGTTTAGATCTTTCTTTTTATTGTTCCTAACTCCTTCATATAATACTTGCATTGTACACACTCCACTAACGCTTGAACTTCTTCGTCGCCCCCCCCCCCCCCCCATGTTATGCCCTAACGGGCCCTTAGGGTATTCCAATGAATAAATAAATATGCACCCAGTGCGCGGTGCACCGGAATTTTTGCGTTTTGCCCTCATTGAAATGTGGTCGTTGTGGCAGCCATTCGATTCCGCGCCCTAAGTCCTAGCAGCACCACGCCGAAGCCACTAGGCCATCACTGCGGAATACAGTGAAACGAACGAGCTTCTCTGGCGCTTTCAACGTGTCCTGCGAAACGCCTTCACACGTTGTCTATGGCCACTAACAACCGCTATTCAAAACTTTGTCCGTCATCTTCCACTTCCACGGTATCAACAGCAAAACGGCAAACCGGCTCAATATGCGCGCTGGAGGGCAGCGCGGCGTTGTCGTAACGCGCGTAGAGCAGACGACAAACATTGCGCACTGTCCAATGACAATGGAAAAAGCGAGGCCTACAAGCGTTCTGGCGTGGTTGCCTCAGTCGTGCCTCGTATAAAACCGAAGCCATCGCGTCATAGAGGACACCGGCCGTCGATAATGCCAGCGGGGCGACGTGCTATTCGGTTGAGAAAGTGGATGTTTGGCGCCTGGTTTGCCCGCCCGAACGTGCGCATGCGTGAGCTTGTCTCGCAGCACAAAAATCTGACGCGCGCGTACACCACGAGTGTTCAACTGCAGCCTGCGCCAATTTGAAGCGCCAAAGCTGCGTCTCCTGTTAGAGCGTGTCTCGTCACTGAGGTAACCCGTTACACGTAACGGTTATTTAAAGAAAAAGTAATAAAATTCCTTTGGAAATTGGTGACAATGAAACAGATCTCATCTGTTACCTACGAGTCCGTAGCTATGCTTTTGGGAAGTACAGAGGCGGTACGTTGTGCAGACGTACCGAAATGTTTCTGCGCAAGTAGCATATTGTTCTCGAAAACAGTTTTCTTTGAGCACCCATTGTAGACACCGATATCTAGCCCGACTATGCAGAACTGTTATGTAAGGGCGCACCGCGGCTGTCTTTGTATCATAGGCCAGTCGGTCCCATCACAGGCTCTCGGACAGCCGCGTTCTGTGCAGAGGGGCACGGCGTGCTTGGAGCCGACGCGGTGGCTGTGGCGTCGCGCTACTGCGAAGATCGAGTTCGATCCCATCCACGGCAGCCGCATTCGGGCGGGGACAATTTTAGCGGTTGTGCCGGTTGTCTACACGCAATTTCACGCTACCCTGGTGCTCTTAAACTGGCATTCATGGCACTTATCTGGCATACAACAATAGCTGGCACAAGTAACATAAGTGTCATTTAACTGGCATAAAGCTTGGTCGTGAAGGACGCTCAAGGTGCTTGCTTGAGTGCAAAGTTTGTCTCACACAAGGACAGTCGGTAGGTATCCACGTAACGCGGGGGTGATGAGCATTGCAAGAAGAAACCTGTAACGGCTGAGTTATACACGGAGAGATAGCATCTCAAAAACAAAACTAAGTATGAAAATGATGCTTGGCGCATTTGGCATCTATACGGAGCAACATCTGATTGAAACTATAGCGGAACATTAATTTCTACGGGCGAAATTTCTTGGAAAAGAACGTTGGAATGTATGCTCCATTTTGTCTCCACTATCAGCGCCAGTAGGTGTTGATGTGTCATTTCGTTGCTTCTTCAGTAATAATTTACTGCAAGTTGAATTCCGAAGTCATGCACCATGGGGGCTTTGGCCTTTCGCCGCTAAGCCCAAGATTAAATTCCGGCAAAGGGGGCGGCATTTCAATGGGGGTGAAATGCAAGAGCGCCCACCAACCATGCATTGGAGGCGTGTCAAGGAACCCCAAGTCCCCCAGTACGCGCCTCCTAATCATGCCTTGGTATTGGAATGTCAAACCACAGAATGTAATTTAATTTTGACCGTGGAGTTACTGGCTATGTTCCAAGTATAATACAGGTGAAAAAGCTTGGTCTCTACATCTTGCATCTTTTGCAAAGTTCCATCGGTGTACTTGTACAGCCAACAAAACAGTAGCTCAACAAATTCAATATTTCAAATCGTTCAGTTGCTTTTTGCTATTAATAATATTGAAGATGTAATTAGTGCACTGAACTTAGGCTTTCAACAGCACGAAATAACTTTCGCTTGAAGGGGGCTTCTAGTCAAAATGGCATCCTTGAAGTACACGTATCACAAGACAACACATGGGGAGGGATCGAGATGATGGTGAATGAGATCAACCACGCACTGCAGCTCACCCTTTTCACAACTAAGAATTCCGCAAAATTTATTTCTGTCATATATCTAATTTGTGAGACAGACGGAGCGGGCGAGTAGTGCGAACACTAAAAGAACTCGGATGTCAAACGCAACCATGTTCTTAGTACAATCACTTGCTATGAGAACAATAATAATATTTGGGGTTTTACGTGCCAAAACAACTTTCTGATTATAAGGCACGCCGTAGTGGAGGACTCCGGAAATTTTGACCACCTGGGGTTCTTTAACGTGCACATAAATCTAAGCACACGGGTGTTTTCGCATTTCGCCCCCATCGAAATGCGGCCGCCGTGGCCGGGATTCGATCCCGCGACCTCGTGCTCAGCAGCCCAACACCATAGCCACTGAGTAACCACGGCGGGTACTTGCTATGAGAACACCCCTTGTGACCGCCTTTCATTCTCTGTGCATAGCCCCTCTTGTATATATACACATGATGTGGCAATGCAATAAAATATTATTCAAAACAGCTCACTGTTTGCCGTGTTTCGCAGTCTTTGTACTTCGCGGTATAAGTCGTATTTACCGTGAATTGCCAACTAGCCCAAGCAACCACCTTAGTAGAATTGCACACGTCAGATAAGAGCGATTGGGCACAGCATCCTGATTATCGAGCGACACAAGACTTCTCTGGGTTCTTGCCGTTCTTGTGATCACTTTGGAATGGGTGTCAGAGTATTGTTAGGCCTACGGTGAAGCAGCTTTTGCTTTGTCCAGTATAGGAATTTAATGCTTAATACATACTTTAGCGTAGGTGTAGAGTGCCCCGACAAAAATAATTTTCAACTGCATTTAAGAGTGCCATGCCTGATCCTCCTTTTATAGCAGCAATGACAACACGTCTCTGTCGGGAGTGAGGCCGTTCGCGTGGTCAGCAGTATATGAAAGGTCGCTGAATCTGTACTAATGGCCAACGGGCGGCAAAACGGAACTAATTTCATAATTAACGTTAATTATCAACGGCAAATTGTGAAGACATGTTACTATAGGGACATGGTACTGCAACGCGTTGACGGGTGGCGTAGAAAGAAAAAAAAATGTACGCTGAAGGCGCCGAGGTTTGACCCAACTTATTCATTGAATAAAGGGAAAATGAGACATCCACCTTGCGGGTTTCCGCAGAACTACTACGTCAACTTATTCATTATACTTAAAGGCTTACGAGGCAGTTGCCAAGCGCTAGCTGTGCAGCTCACACGAGGGAGCAAAGCGCGATCGGTGTTACGCAGCCCTCGCCGGCCGCCGGCCGTCTCACCTTCCGAGGAGCGGGGCCCACATGACTTGGTGGGCCCGGATGAAGGCCGACGTGGACGAGGACTGGAGAGAAATCATAGTGCCACAGGTCGCGGTCGCCCGCTGCCGGAGAGATCAAACACGTGGAGACACTATCCTTCAACGGAAACTCCCAAGCGGCGGGCAATCCCCGCGGTCAGTGAGGAATCGGGTTATTCCAAACAGTTCTTAAAGGAGGGTCACCCTTTAACCACCGGCAGGTAACGAGGAAGCACAAACACAAAACGACGGCCACATAGGGTATCCGCGGGTGTGGATGCAGGTACAAAACGCTGACACGCACACATTACTCGGAGGGGCACACCGACTGGGTCTAGGATGTGCAGCCACTCGGAAGACCAGGGTAGAGTGCTCCGGGGTTCATGGGGTTGGGAGACAAGAGGAGGGTTGTATCACTGCCGAATCCCACAGTGAGCGTGCGAGTGGGAGGAGAGGCTTCGCGCGCACGCAGGGGCAACGATGCGCTGGGGTGGCGGCCCCCCCGGAGGCCGCCACCTTTTTGCCGCGGCGCCGTGCACCAGCTCGCACCGCCGGGCGCAGCACCGCTACTGCCTGCGCGAGCAGCCGCCACCCGCGGCGCGCGCCAGCGACGACGGAGCGCCACGCCGCCGCTGGGAGGCCCACGGCGGAACGGCGAGGAGGAGGGGGCCGAGGGAGAGAGAGCGACGGGGGTGCGCCGAGAAGAAAGCCGCAGGGAGGAGAGGAAGATGCAACGCCTCGAAGCATCAAAGGAAAGAAGTTGGAAGAACAGAAAGAGCAACACAGAGAGAGAGAGAGAGCTCCCGATGGTGCCGCGTTCTTCGTCAGCAGCCGCGAAGCCGGCGCGATCGCTCCTTAGCATCACATCCTTTGGCCGCACTCTTGCTCGCCTTCCATTTCGGGTCTGAACACCGATACTACACGCACCCCCTGGTGTGGAATACGAAAGTCTGGCCGTCTGGGCCACTGTCTGCCCTGCTTCTTTCGTTCTCCTCGTGGGATACGCTCTCTACCCCTTTCCTTCGGGAACGCAGAGGGGTTGCAAAAGGCAGACGCGCTATAGAGAATGGAAATCTTCTTATTTGGCAGAGTTGCATGTTTGGCAGTGAACTATGCTCGTGAAAGCGCATACCAATCATGGCAATACCAATAATAGAGCACTGCTTCCGCCTCTGTTGGGGGCAAGAGAGCTCTGACGATATGAGGAAAAATGACTGATTCATCGTCACAATAGCTCGGTATTTCCTTCTGCACACTTTTCAAGACGAACGGTTCGACCAAAGCGGCATGAGCCCGACGCTGCGCTCGTGATGCACCGCAACCTCGCTGCATAGCGTATATTTCTTAACGCGAAGCTCTCTCTGCATCTTCCTTCCAGTGCTGCTTCTGCTGTTGTGGCTGTCCTGCACGCCGCGTCGCGCCGTGGTTCAGAGCGTGCATATGCACGGAAGGAGTACGGAAGAGAGAAGAGGAGACGCGGGAAGCTCGTTTTGGCCTTTCCGTCCCATCCTATGTGCTCAATACCCCCTGGGACTGCCTGGGCGTCGATCGCCACATTTGCCTCTTGGCAGCTGTAATCATCCGCGACCCCCCGCAGACGCATTGCAGAAATTGCAGCTCTTACTAATCTATTAATGCGCACGTCCAGTGGGATGTAGATAGTATGGTAGAGAGGAGGTACGGAGGGGAGGCACAGATTGGGTAGAACCTACGGGCTCGCGAAGCAAGTGAAGAACCACATTCTCACTCTTCACTCACAGTTCCTATGCATGGTGGGAGAGCGCAAGAGAGAAACGATGGCGTGAGAAGGAAAGGAAACTCTACTACTATAGACACGACAGTGGATGCGGGCAAACTAGATATATTTAAGTTCAGTGTACGGTGCGGCATGTTTGTTATTTCTGAAAAATTAACACCATGCAAATTTGTCAAGCGGACAACTTACGAAGGGAGTTCATACGCAGAGCTGCATTCAAGCACCGTAGGGTCCAGGTGACACTACGGAAACGGTCGCAAGTGAAATCAGTACTTCTCTGCCCGGCGCGGTAGCCTTGCGGTTAAGGCATTGCTGGAGGTCGCGGATTCAATCCCGGCCGTGGCAGCCGAATTTCGAAGGGAGTGAAATACCAAAACACAAGCGCACTTAGATTCAGATTCATGTTCAAGAACACCACGGTGTCAAAATTCATCCGGAGTCCGCCACTACAGCGTGGCTCATAATCCGATTGTGGTTTGGGCACGCGCAACCTCGCAATTCAATAAAGCTTTGACACTTCTGTCCCGATGCGTTGCGTCATGTAAGGCAACGATAATGCTGAACGCTCACAGACATTATGAGCAAACGCACACAACAACACCTCAAGCAAGGACGTCTCCCTTTGTGTTCTGTGTATTACGCAGACAAAAAGCAGTGGTGCACGCAACGTAACGTTTTGCATGAACTCACCACTCTCGTGTTAGACTAAACTTTGAAGGAATTAAACATTTGCAGTCAACATCACAGCTAATAATTGTTTGGCCAAACAAGCATCACAGAAAGTTGCGCTTACATGGATTCCCACAGTGCGTGGGATCCGCAGAATTCTTTAATAGGAAGTTTGCATATTAATGTATCCTAAAAGTACCACCCAGCGCATATTATTAGATTCTGCACACATTTGGGCACAGACGACGGTTTGATTACTATAGGCGACTCTGTTCTGCATGTTTCCCCATACAGCAGCCGTGTATATACTCTATTGGCAAGCGATTTTTCTAAAGCTTACGATAAGATACAGCATGAAACCATCATTCACAACATCGAATCCCTTAGTGTTCCTGTCCACGTAACCCACACGTTACATTTATTCCTATGTTGTCACTAATTATCCACTCGTTTAGATGATCAGCCTACGGGATTTGACACCTCTAAAACAGGGATTACACAAGCGTCCATGCTTCCTCCGGTTCATTTCAACTTGGCCTTTATTCCTCTGTCATAGTGTACAAAATTTTCCACAAACCGTTGTTCTAATGTACGCCAACGATGTGACTACATGGTCTACAATAGAAGACCTCAATATACAGCAACGCAACACGCGTTGGACATCATTGACACCTACGGTCGTGGTGCAGTTTCGGAAGTTACTGGTATTATACCTTGCTACACCCGTGTAGAAAACATATGTAGGCCAAAAAGGACTTTTTCTTTATTGATATGATATAAGGAGCTGTTGGCGCACAGTTTAAGGCACCGGTTACTCCTCATCTCTTGAGTGGTTCCGTCATACATCGTACAGGGTTCCAGGTTACATATCAAATAGTCTTTTCACACAAGCACTAGGACTTATCACGCAACGTTTCCACAGGAAGACTATGACGTAAGGAATACATGGTACATACAATATACAATGTAAATGTCTCTACACTTATGTAGATGAAAGTCTCAAAATTACAAAAGATGTTGTCGCCTAATAACACATTGTATAGTCAGCGGGTGGCACATACATCGTGTAAATGCATTATCACATGCAGTCACACCAGAACAGTCAACATAACATAATTCACAAACAGATGGATATATACAGTGACAATGAAATGAAGGGAACAATGAAAGCGCTAATAACGTCCAGCAATGCCGCTGTCTTCAAGAAAAGTCTTTAGTGCTTTTAAAGCACTCTTCTGTAAGGCCATTGTTGGCCAAGGGCCCAAAAGTTTCCTTAAACTGAAAGGTCTGCGGTCTAATTTAATTAGCACTGATTTAAGTCGGCTTCTTGGTGTGTCGTGATGCGGGAAATCTAGAAGGAGGTGATATATATCTACGTCTACAAATCCACAATCACATCCGGGGGTTTCCGCATGGCCAATTCTGTGTAAGAAATGCTTTGTGTAGGCAGTGCCTAGCCTTAATCGATGAATAAGGGTTTACATAGTTCTATCTAACGACAATGAAAATTTGAATTCAATAAATGGATCAATATGATATAAGTCCGAGCTCTTAGAATTCTGGTCAAACCAAGTGTTTCTCGACATGTTGAAAGACGTTGTCCTTATAATGCAGCGTAATTCATCCTTTGATATTGGGAGCGGAGCCGTATCATCTTTGAGGTGCGCTTGTCGTGCTGCTTCATCGGCTGTTGTGTTGCCAGGAATGTCGCAATGCCCTGGTATCCACTGGAATGCTATTGAATGTTTCGCTTTGCTTGACTTTGTGAGGTTTTTAAGTGTTTCATATATTATACTGTCACTGAATGTTTTCCCCTTTGTGTTGCAGAGTGATGTTAGAGCCGCCTGTGAATCGCTGAAAATTACCCATTTTTGCGCATCTCTTACTGACAATATAAATTTTATCGCACATAGGATTGCGAACAGTTCAGTTGTTGTGGACGAAGTCGCACGAGATAACTTAAATGATTCTTGTTTGTTGAGGTGCGGTATAATAAATGACGAAGTTGAAGAGGTCGCTGTACTGGAGCCATCTGTGTAGACGTGTGTGTATCCTGAATACCGCATATATATCTGGTACAGCGCTAGTTGTTGAGCAGCTCGAATGAACATGTCTCTTTTGCTGAATATCCCATCTACTGACAATTCGATTTTTGGAACTGTAAGCAGCCATGGAGGATATTCGATGTCTGAGTTCCAAAATTCATTTCTTGGCAATATGTGAAGATTTTCTTGAATATCCACATGAACATAACTTCTATCTCGTTTCATTATGTCTAGAGCCAATGGGTGGTTTTTATGCTGGGATTGAAGACGGAAATAATGCCGGCATGTTTCCGTAGTTCGCATAACTGGAAATGGTGATTGGCGAGCCTCAGCTATTACAAGAGAACTAGAAATCGCTCGTGGAACTCCTAGGCATAGGCGTAGTCCTCTAGCTAAAAGTCTTTGAAGTCGCTCTTCTGACGTGTGGGAAAGTCCGTGTAAGATGGGCGCGGAATACGCAACTTTTTTTTGCTATAATGCATTGTGAACCGTCGGCATGGACGATACTGATCCGCCCTATGATGTGCCTGCAAGTCTGCCAAGTACAGTCACTATGGCATTGACCTCGTTTTGAAATTTCTTTATGTGGGGTGTCCAGGATAGCTGCCTATCAAGTATTATGCCTAGAAATCGATGCTGTGTGACAATCATTAGAGGGTGTGCTTCCAGAATAAGAGTGAAATTTTTTAACTGCCTTCGAGTGAAGGGCAATACAGCTGTCTTTGCATGTGATAGTGCCATTCCTCTCTCTCTCAAAAATTTGTTGATTATATTTATGCCGTCTTGCAATGCCATTTGAAGTAGTTGAGCATTAGACCCAGATGTCCACATACACACATCATCTGCATACAGTGAAAGCTTTAAGTGTGATGGCAGCCTTCTTGTTAAATCAGCCATGACGCAGTTAAAAAGGAAGGGGCTGAGTACGCTTCCCTGTGGTACTCCCTGTTTGACAACATGTTTTCATCGCCCCATGGAGAGGAGGCGTGTGGGGGAGGGCGGCTGGGTCCGGACCAACTTTCCGAACGCCACCAATAAATAAATACATTATTATATAGATATGCATGGTGCAGGTTTGAAACTTAGTGGAAGGAAGGAAGGAAGGAAGGAAGGAAAAAGTGGAGAAGGAAAGGCAGGGAGGTTAACCAGCTTAGCTTAACCGGTTTGCTACCCTACACATGGAAGAGGTATGGGGGAAAAACTTAGTGAAAATCCTGCTACACCCATGGAGCAAACTTGTCTGAGTCATAAGCGGGCTAAGACTTCAGTAACTGTGCGAACCCCAATAAACAACAAATACATAATATATATATATATATATATAAATATATATATATATATATATATATATATATATATATATATATATATATATATATATATATATACACTAGAACAAAGCAAAACGAGGGTCCAATTTTTATTATCCATATCATAAGAAGCGGAATAATTGAATGAAAGAAATGATAAATAATGGAAATCAAAGTAGATGAGACAACATCTGACAGCAGGTAGGGCACTAACCCACGTCTTCACATTACGCTCGACATGTTCTATCAATGCAGATACCGCGGCGCCGTTTACCCATCCGCTTTCTGGGGTATTCATGCTTACCTGCTAGGATTGAACCTGGGAGTGTTAGCCAGCGCCTCACCGCAGTCTTGACGGCTAATCTGGAACATTGCTTTTTTTCTTAGCAGGCGTCACGTGTACGCGATGTTAGGCGATATATATATATATATATATATATATATGGTCTTATTGAAGCGGCGCTGGTCTACACAGAATCTCCTAGATCCATCCTTTTTGCGCACAACAGAAGACCAGCGGCTCGGGGATGGCTCAATGACACCACGCTTAAGCATATCATCGACTTTTTCGTTGATAATACGCCGTTCTGCCACTGAAACTCGAACGGTCGTTGGCGTAAGGGCGCATGACAACCGGTGTAAATGTGGGGGGCAACGCTCGTTGTACGACCCAAAGATGGTTAACCGCAATCGAAGAAGGAGCGCAAGGATCAAACGAAGAAGAGCCAGGAGTTCGCTACGATGTGTTGATGATAGATTGGCGGCAATAGAAGGGTGGAAACTGTCTGGAGCTGAATGTTTCGGAACAGGTGTAGTCATGGCATTCAGTTGAAAATTGGGTTTGTCCTCAGCCAACCCCATGCAGCGTAGAAAGTCAACAACTTTTATAAGGAGTAAAGATTCCCCACGAAGTAAAGTAACGGAGAATATGAGCCAATTGGAAACAAACATGGTTGTAGCACCCGGTTCAAGGGTAAGCACGGCAAACGGCAGTTGGAGGCCGCGATGGCAAAATACTTCTGATGGGGCCAAAATAACGGTTCCGTCTGGGGCTGCCGTACAGGACGGGAGTACAAGAGTCGAAGTTTTCGGGACGATATCTGTGTCCGCAGCAATGAGAAGTTTGCGAGAGTCGGGAAGAGGAGCCAATGAAAGAGAGCCTTGCACTGGCGTAAGGGCCATTTCTGCGCGGGCGCAGTCTATGATGGCGACATGGCGCGAAAGGAAGTCCCATCCAATAATAACATCGTGGCAGCATGACAGCAGCATTAAACACTCTATGACGTAACGTTCACCTCGGATAACGACATGAGCGGTGCACATAGCTAAAGGCGCAATGAACTGCGAGCTAGCAGTGCGGAGCATTAGTCCGGAGGGCGAAGTGGCCACTTTTTTTATGTTGCGGCATAGATTCTCGCAGATGACGTAAACGGCGGCCCCAGTGTCAATAAGCGCTAGCACTGCGGTTCCTTCAACAGCGACGTCGATAACGCTTTGCGTCGAAACAGATGGAGGTCTTGGCCAGTTCGACTCACGTGCAGCTCTTGCCTCTGGAACTGCAGCTATCAGTTTCCCTCTTCTGTCATAGGTCGGTGACGCATGGGTGACAGTGAGCGCCGTCGCGGAGATGGTGACCGGCGGTTCGCATAGAGTGGTTGATCGTTAGGGGTGTACCTCGGTGGCGTCCGGGATGACGAAGGATCATTCCTACCCACGGAGTCAAATGGAGAAGGTGGACATCGGTGACAAAAGCGGTCGACGTGCCCAGCGACACCACAGGCGAAGCAGATGGGCCTATTGTCCGGCGTGAGCCACGCGTATGGGTGGCGGAAGTATGGAGTCGGAGGTCTCGCGATGAGCAGCGACGCAGGATGCGCGCTTGTCAGCAAGGCATGGGGCGGCATCGCAGGTCGAGCATACGGCGCGGGCAATTTAGGGGGCCGAGCCGCGACGGAAGCGTAGGTGCTGGGTCCGAATGACGTGTTCAATGTCCGGAGCCAAAGACTCCGCTGGCTCGTGCGTGAGAGGTAGCAATGAAAGCTGGGCGTGAGAGGTAGCAATGAAAGCTGAAGCGCTACCTCGTCTCGGATAAATTCCTTGATTGTGAAAAGCAGGGGCTGATGATCGGCAGTGCGGGCAGCTAGCTGCAATCTAGATAGTGTTACGGGCGTCGTGACGGCGTGGCGAGCAATCGTGCGCTGCCTACGCAACTCGTCAAAGCTCTGACACAACGAGACGAGCGCTGCCACTGTAGTGGGATTTCTGGCGAGCATTATCCGAAAAGCGTTGTCCTCGATGCCCTTCAGGATGTGCTTGATTTTCTCCTCCTCAGTCGTGCTGACGCGGTTGCAGAGATTGAGCACATCCGCGATGTGGCCCCTGAAATTCTCAACGGGGTGCTGCGTACGCAAGCGCTGCTCAACGCGAAGCTGGCGGCCGTAGGCCGATCACAAACGTCCACAATGGATGTCTTAAAAGCGTATCAAGTGGGAATGTCAGTCTTGTGATCGCGGTACCACAGTCGCGCGATGTCCGCAAGATAAAACATAAGATGAGTCAATTTCATTGCATTGTCCCATTTGTTGTTGGCGCTGACGCTCTCGTACGTCGACAGCCCATCTTCAAAATCTGAATCACCTGAGCCGTTCAAGATTGGTGGATCTCACTGACGGTACACGGCGCCGCAGGTGGAATGGGTGGCCGAAGGGTCAGCTTGAGACGAGGTCTCGTTGGCCCTAATTGGAGCAGGAATAGAAGGGAGCATCGGGGAACGAAGTTCCAGGGTGGTGCCGGAAACCCACATAACCTCCACCATGTTTCACGTGATTTATTGAGGTGTAGACGTCGAGGAAGGAAAAGGAATGTCAAAGGTGAGCGTCAAAAATATGGCGGGCGACAAGCGGCCAACTATCCGGGCAAGCGCAAGCTCTGTTCACTTGGCTACCACCAACACTGTGTCTTGCTTGCTTGGCTGCTTCGTCAGTGTTTTACCTTCTTCATTGCAATACACACACACACGCACGCACGCACGCACACGCACACACACAAAAAAACTTACATATATATATATATATATATATATATATATATATATATATATATATATATATATATATATATATATATATATATATATATATATATATAAACGAGAAGAAAGCGGGTTAACGGGGGTCCCGATTTTATTAGTCATATCATAAGAAGCCAACAAACATTCACACCAAGGACAACATAGGGGAAATTACTTGTGCTTCATAAATGAAATAAAGAAACGAAGAATTAATGGAAATTAAAGTGGATGAAAAAACAACTTGCCGCAGGTGGGAACCGTACCGGGGAACTAGGACACATAAATACACAAGAAAGTGGATGGGAAAACAGTGCCACGGTAGCTCAATTGGTAGAGCATCGCACGCGAAATGCGAAGGTTGTGGGTTCGGTTCCCACCTGCGGCAAGTTGTTTTTTCATCCACTTTAATTTCCATTAGTTCTTCGTTTCTTTATTTCATTCATTAAGCACAAGTAATTTCCCCCACGTTGTCCTTGGTGTCAATGTTTGTTGGCTTCTTATGATATATATATATATATATATATATATATATATATATATATATATATGTATATATGTATATATGTTACTTTTCATAACAGTTGCCCTTAAAGAACCTTGGGACCTCGAAGAATTGGTCACTGAAGTGACGGCCTTATATATTTTATATGTTTGTTTACAACACCACATAGTAGAAGACAGTTCACAACACAAGTCCCTTCGCACAACCAAGATACTGGCGTCTCTCGGATGAGCCACGCGACAAGTGGATTCTGTGAAACACGTTAGGAAGATATATGAGTTTTGTGCGTGTTAGGTGACACAAATAATCATGAATGATAAAATCCATGTAACGCCTTACGAAAGCTTTAATACCCACAGATACAACCAAAAAATATTTTCCTGACGAAAGGTCATTTGACAAGGTGAGACATAACGTATATAAAAATTGTAGAATAATGCAATTTCTGAACACAGCTTCTGACTAGAATTATTAGCATAAAGCAACGTGACCCCATAAGGGAACAGTTTAATTACTCGTCAAAGCATGCATTATGCTATTTGTTCCATTTATTTCCTGGCGGCGGAATAAAGGTTTAAAGGGTAATATATTATCAAGGGAACAAATAAACAACAATATTAACAAATAAAGCAATAAATAATGAGAGCGATATGGCAAAAGCGCGAAAGGACACGAGAGCAAGTAGGAGCAGAGTGTATGGCTTTATTGAGTAGCTGATAAAGCACATGACGAATAAAAAATGACAAGGAAAATCAACAGCATTGACCGGGGAGTTTCATAAAATAGCGCAGCCAAACTTCTTTCCGTAACCAAACGACCTCACCCTGCTTGCACTATTATGTGCCCCACTTTTGTTCCATTGTGCAACTTGCGTTGTTTTCTAAGCCAGGTGGTTTGCTTGAACCTTCCCTCACTGTCCCCTCACCTCATATTAGCGGCTGATAACTTTTGACAACTGCATACCTCAAATGTGCTTTACTGTAGCAGGAGCAGCCTCTGTAAACCTGGCACCCTGGTACATAACGGGTCTTAGATATGCGATAGCTCCCAACTTCCTTCTTCTGCAAGACATATCGCCACGCAACGTTCATGAAGGCGCACCCCTCCGTTAGAACGAGAGTAAACAATTTTCCGAGTCAATAATTTACACCCAATAAGATTCGGCCAGATGCGGCGAATCAGACCGTTAGGCGCGTGTTTCCTCTGTAGTTCGTAGCGATCTGCGCTTGGCTATCCGTGCGTTATCAGTGACACGCGGGTAAACGCTTTACTTTGGAGGTAATCAGCACCGAGGTCGGGCTTGCGATCTGAGTTGGCTGGTTACTTTGCGTGCGCTGTCTAGTGTTTTGTTTCCACTGGTGCTTATACGGTGGAAAATGCGTTGCTTTCTCAGCATCGGACGGGTTCTGGCGAAGTACTCATATGCGACGTGCCCCGCTGTTGGCTTTGTTGTTGGTGCTCATGCTGCGTTTGTAGCCAGTTCACATTGCGATGTCCGCAGCCGTGGTACAAGCGAGCTTGATGCATGTTTTCTATTTCTCGTTTTATTTCTCGTCGTCGCCATGATTCATTTCATTTATTTCATACTGGAGACCTAGTTCAGGTCCAAGCAGGGCGGTAAAATACAACAATAAGGCAATGCATCAATCAATCAAGCAGGTTTGTAAGACAACAGTAATACAGTGCATCAATCAATTGAAACAGGCAACAACGAGTTATTCCAGTATGTTATAGTTCGGAGCAAAAAGAATATTTGAATACATCCGTCCATACAAAAAGAAAGGTGACACTGAATTCGGATGATGGTGTCGAGTAAGCCTAGACGTCCAACTAGACAAATAGGATGCAGGATTAATTGATAAATCTCCATTAAGAAGCATAGAAAGAAATCGAATTCTTAAGTTTTCCCTTCGCTGCTCAAAGATTTCGATGTCATTATCACGCAATATTTGTCAAGGGTGTCATATCGAGAGAATTTTGAATATATGAATGACACAGTTTTGTTCTGTACCCTTTCGAGACATTTAATAATTTGTTGAGCAAATTGGTCCCAAACAACACATGCATATTCAAGTTTCGGTCTGACTAATGAGTAATACGCAAGCAGTTTTACGTTAGGGGGGCAATCTTTAAGTTTATGTCAGTAAAAATATAATTTACGCAAGGCCGAAGAACAGATATTATCAATATGTACATTTAATGATAAATTGTTAGTAATTGTGAAACCCAAATACTTATATTTTGTTTCTTCCTGCAAAGGCAACGAACCTAACGTGTAACTAAAGGTTAGCGGAGCTTTCTGACGAGTGAAGCGAAGAAATACGCTCTTTTCAGCGTTAAGCCGCGTGCCCCCGCATTTTGCAACATTCAATAATGCCAGCAAGAGAAGTGTTTAATGCCTTTGATCATTTGTTGAAGTGATTTCACTAAAAAGCACACAGTCGTCCGCAAACAACGTAAGTTGCACACTGGAATGAATTGCAGTAGTAATATCATTTATATAAAGTAAAAAGAGCAATGGTCCTAGAACACTTCCTTGAGGAACTTCTGAGTTGACCAGAAGACAGCAATACTGTTGCTTATTAATTGCCACAAAGAGCGGGCGATTTGTTAGAAAGTTTGTTATCCATGCGATCAGTGTTTCTGGAAGCTCAACATGTCTCAGCTTTAGTATTAGTTTGTCATGTGGAACTGTATCGAAGGCTTTGCTAAAATAAAGAAATACAGCATCAATTCGACCATTTTTATCAAAGCATGAGGCGATTGAATGAATTACGGTAACAAGCTGTGTAACTGTTGAATAGCCTTTTCTAAATCCGTGTTAAAAATTAGACAGTATTGAATGGTTATCTATAAATTTGTTAATCTGATTGGCAACAGTATGTTTAATTAGCTTCAACATTAGGATGTCAATAATATTGGACGGTAACTTTCCAATAATGAACAGTCGCCCTTCTTGAATACGGGTACAACTCTGGCTATCTTCCAGTCATCCGGTAATTTTCTGGCAAGTATTGAAGCACAAAATATAATAAGAAGGAACATTGCAACAGTTTCAGCATAGCGTTTCAAAAAAACGTTTGGAAGGTGGTCAGGACCACATGAAGATTTAGTTCTTAAGTTAACTAGCATAAAAATTAAGCCAGTGTATGAAATAAAATTTCCTTCGGATAGGTGAAACGTTCTGTCCATCGATGAACTAATGCCAGAATTAGAAAAAAACACCATGGAAATAATAATTGCTACAGCTCACAATATCTCTGTCATCGGTAATGATTGGTCCATCGAGTCAGGTTTGTGCTACTGGCTTCTTTTTTGCTCTCAGGTAATTCCAAAATTTTTCAGGCTGTTCAACAATAAAGTTTGGTAGCACTGTATTGAAGTAGCGTTCCTCCTTCGAGGTCCGTACTGCAAGCGCAAGGTTTTCTTTCATTTGATTAACTCGATAAAGTTGTAAGCGTGTTTTCTTTAAGGAAGGAAGGAAGGATGGAAGGAAAAAGTTTAGCTTAACCGGTTTGCTACCCTACACGTGGGAGCGGGATGGGGGGATGAAAGATGGGGAACGGAGAGAGAGAGAGAGCACATAGCACAGCACACACACACATCGTTAGAGTCCATCACTCTGGCGTAGTACGTGATATTACTGTCACAGCCCCTTGTCCAATCCCGCCTCTTTCAAAAACCGAAGTAGTCTCTTCGTCGCCTTCAGCTGCGATGTCTTTTGTAGGCGGCATGTGAAAATCGTGTCGAGGGACAATGGTCTAGTGTCAAGGTGCGCTGCAACGGATGCCAGGGACTGTCGCTGGACATTATATTTTCTATATTATATTTTATATTTTCTTTAACCTTTTTATCTGGCGGGTGAGAGAGAGAACAACTTTAGTGAAAATGCCTGCAGAGTCGGTTAGGCTCCCTCCACGCAGGGAGGACAAGCTTTCACCGCGACGCGGCCACTACGTCAGTCTCGTGCATTGTGCTCCTCGAGGTCTGCGTGCCTCGCTACTTCCGGGGATCCGAGAGGGTCGCCGCCCCCTTCCTGGGGGTGCTGCTCCCTTCTCCTCGGTTTCGCGCGGTCGCTGCCTCTCTACAGCTGCCGAGACCTGCTGGACGGCCTTGAGTTGTGTCTCTTGGTCATAACTCCTCGTTGCAGCCTCTAGCTGCGGCGGGATCGTTGTCTTCTCGCTGGCTTCACGCGGATTTATACTACAGTCCCAAAGGATGTGGGCCGCGGTGGCTCTCTCCTTAGCGCACAGTCTACAAACGTCACTTGCGTACACGCTCGGACACACGTGCTTAGCTAGCACCGGGGTGAGTAGGGACCCCGTCTGTAATTGCCTGTATAGCACTGCCTCCTTCCGGGTAAGCCCCGGATGAGGTGGCGGCATAGTCTGTCTGTTAAGTCTGTACCACTTCACTATTTCGTTGAAGGTGGTCATCTTGTCCTTGGCACTGCACCGCGACCAACACTCCGAGTCGGCCGTGCTTGCAGCTGCGCGGTTGGTTAGTCCTCGCGCGGCTGAGTTGGCCGTCTCGTTGTGGTTCACGTTCCCGCGTTCCGACACGTCACTGCCCATGTGGGCCGGAAACCACTTGATCACCACAGGTCTTTTGTGTTCGATGTGTTCGGCCTTGCGCAGTATGCGCGCGGCCTCACTACATACCCTACCCTTGGCGTAGTTCTTCACTGCCGTTCTAGAGTCACACAACACTGTAGTGCATCCGGGGTCGGAGATGGCCAAGGCGATGGCCACCTCCTCCGCCCGGTGTGCCTCTCGAGTCCGGACGCTCGCCGCAGTCTTCGTTGCACCCGTCGATGCCCCGACAGCCACCACCGCGTATGCGTCGCTGCTCCCTCGATACTCCGCCGCGTCCACGTAGACGGCTCCTTCTTCTCTGGCGTGGAGGTCCACGAGAGCCCTGGCCCTCGCCAACCTCCGCTCCTTGTTGTGCTCGGGGTTCACGTTCCTCGGGATCGGGTAGACCCTGAGCTTTCTGTTGATGCTATCCGGTATAGGTACGTCTTCCTGCTGGTTGGCTTCCCTCGGCTCGAGGCCAAGGTCCCGCAGTATCTGTCTTCCGGTTCTCGTTTCAGAGAGACGCTCGAGTTGCGCCGTTCTCTGTGCTTCGGCTATTTCGTCCAGCGTGTTGTGGACTCCCAGCGCCATGAATTTTTCGGTACTCGTGCTCCCGAGGAGGCCGAGTGCCGCCTTATACCCCTTGCGTATGGTGGCGTCTATCTTGTTACGTTCGCTCGGCCTCCAGTTGTGAATGGCGGCAACGTACGTTATGTGGCTAACTGCGAAGGATTGAACGAGCCTAGTCAGGCTCTCCTCCTTCATCCCCGCTCTTCTGTTGGACACCCTCTTGATGAGTCTCATTGCCGCGGCCGCTTTGCCCACGAACTTGTTGACCGTTTCACCGTTAACACGGTTTCGCTGGATGAGCAGCCCGAGCACTCGAATCTTCTCGACCTCCGGTATTACCTGTCCTCCCGCTGTCTTGATCGTAATCTTGGGACGCTCGTACTTGGCTTCCATATTCTTTCTTTTCCTGCCCGCTCCTGTCGGTGGAATCACCAGCAGTTCTGACTTGGCCGGAGAGCATACGAGTCCAGACCCGCCCAGCTGCTCCGCGATGGCGTTGACCGCTTCTTGCAGCGTTGTCTCGATGTGTCCGTCGCTTCCTCCCGGTACCCATAGCGTAACGTCGTCGGCGTAGATGGTGTGCCGGACTCCCGCTACTCTTTCTAGCCGGTTGGCCACCCCGATCATCACGAGGTTGAAGAGTAGCGGGGAGATCACCGAGCCCTGCGGAGTTCCCACGCTGCCCAGCTTCTTCTCTTCGAGCTTCAGGTCTCCCGCGCAGATTTCGGTGGTCCGTTCCGTCAAGAAGTCTTTGATCTGGCGGGTCATGTGGATAATTTCACTTGTCCTCCACGGTGTGTGTTTGCGCACTAGTTTGTATTTATCAGCCACAAATTTATCAATACAGAACTGACACATGTTTTTAAAACGGCGCCAAAGTTCTATCACATCACTGTCGTTAAAGTCGGTGAGGCATGTTTCCATATGTTCTATTATGGCTACATCATTTGTGCGTGAGTAGTCCTTGAAGGAACGCTTCACAGGTTTCTCAGATGGGGTGAAAGAGACTATGGATACATCAATACTGACAAGTACGTGATCAGATATACCTTCTACAACTGCAACGGTATAATCAGTTAACATTCTGGGCAAAATACGAGATCAAACACAGATTTGCAAGGTCCTTGCAAACGTGTTGGATCCTGAACAATTTGAATTAGGTCACGCATTAGCATTATGTTAAGCATGCTGTTTAAATGTTTACTGTTCCGTGAAAGTGCTTGCAAACTTTCCCAAATGACGTCAGGTAAGTTTAGGTAACCTACAAGTAACAATTTGTTTGACTGGAATTGAGACATGCTTTCTTGTAGTTTGACCAGACACTCAGGTGGTGCATAGGGAGTTCTGTAAATTGCGTACAAAAGGAATTTGTGGCCCCAACACGTGATTTTTATACATAAGCATTCGAGACTTGGATCGTAATCCAGGAGAACAGCTTCTACGTGGTGTTTAATAGGGACTGCAACACCTCCTCCCCTAGAATTCCGATCCTTGCGGAATACTTGATAATGGTGTGGGAACACATCTTCGTCACCTATTTCGGACCGCAGCCACGTCTCCGTTATAAATGCGATGTGTGGGCTGTTCTCTAATAAAGTAAGTTCAAGATTTTCTGCTTTGTTTAGGACGCTGCGAGCGTTTAGGTTAATACTACGCAGGTGTTTTTCGCATTATTCGGAAGAACACCAGGGTTCTGGCTGCGAGGAGGGCTTATTCATTATTTTTACGCGCATGTTCCTTGCCTCATACAAGAAAAAGAGTTCTTTATCAATCTTGAGTTTGTCATGAATCAGGTATATTTTTTTTACCCTCAAGTTACTCCGCTTGCGCACTGTCCCACAGAAGCTTCTTTGTTTTAGTGTAGCTGGCGAGCAGTCCTTCCTAATGATTACGCTCGTTCGTTTAAGTTTTCAAATATCAGTTTCTTTTCATAGAAATCCTGGAGATACATGATAACTGGATGCGCAGTGCCTTTTCAGCCAAGGCTGTGAATGCGCCCGATGGAATTGCGCTCTACTTTCAGCTTATCTTTCATTACCTCAGTAATAACCTTTTCCTTAAGCACCGCTTCAGCTTCATTGGGGATGTCAGTTATGCCATGCATAACTATATTTGACTGCCTGTTTCGATCCTCCAGATCTGTCAATTTTTTTGTCTGGAAACCAATCACATGCTCCAATGATTTAAAGGAGGTTTCAACCTGCTCATCATGAGTAGGAGAAGCTTCTGAAAGCTTTTCTTCAAATTTAGTGAGCATCTGTTGAAGGTTACCATCACTTTCTCGGCGTTAGTTAGTTGAGCTTTCATTTCGGAAATATAATTACAAATAGTTGTTTGACCCTCAAGTAATTATTCAGACAACTCTATCTGTGTTGGACCAGGGTTGATCTCATTGTCCCCACAAAGAAGTAACTTCCAAACATGAACACATCCATACGCTAGGCTGAGACATTTCCGTGGGCACGGCAGGGCACTAATGCTGCGACAATCGCTGCGCAATGAATTGACGTAAGGACTACTGACCTGCAGAATGCAGAGCAGATTTCTGGTTACTGACAAAGCCAGGCTGCGTCCGCCGTGCCCAATGACGTTCCGTATGAAGTCCAAAAGCCATATGAATGAGTGACATCGTCGGTGCGAGAAAAAGCTCCTAACAGTGAGCCCGAAAGGTTGGAGGGTCGATCGGTATTATAGTCTCACGCGCCAATACTCGGGTTAGTTGGAGGTCATGTGATCAAACGCGCGTTTAGGAATAAGAGCGCGCGTCTTCTCCTCTGTCCGTGCCGTAGCCGTGAACGACTGTGCGCACCTGACGCTTACGCGGCCCGCGGCGGTGTATAATTGTTCGTAATCATTGGTGAGTGCAATGATCAAGGGCGAGTGGAGATGACTGCTAACTTCACGCACGCTGACTTCCTTCCTGGACTGTCCTTCCGCGCCCCAAGTGTCGCAGATCGCGTAGTCCACGTTCAGAGAGATTGCTGACAGAAGCCGTCTTGCATACTGAACATAAATATAGGTACATGATGACGATGATGAATCTAATTAGCAGAGTCGTGGTGAATATTGCGGCTGTACGAACCTTTCGGTCCCGCTGCTGACGTTCTTCGTAATAGCCACGTTGTGATAGCGATTGCTCGTAGTCATGTAGTGAGATATTTACAGGGTTACATGGTCCGTGCACTACACTACACTATGCTTATTTCAATTAGTAAGTAGATGTTTACTATGCATCTTATATATCCAATATAACTAATGTATAGATTCGTTAAGGGACGCACCTTTTTGTTGCGATTTTTGTGAGCTTTGCATGTGACCGGGGCATTTACCTGTCTACGTGACGAAATCCGCCGTAAAATTCCGCGACACTTCCCACCGTAAATTCCCTCTTGAGCATGATCGCGATCAGTGCAGAAAGCGCGATTGCTTCTGGTTTGGATTTCTTTTTAATATTGGCTATAATGTAACGGGGCGGCCGTTACATGGATTTATACAGTAATATATTTCCTTAGAGGAATTGTCTGATACTCCGCTATCACTAATACTGCTTTGGCTATCCGCTGAAACTGTGGCCTCTTCCTTCCCTTTTTCTTTCTTTTTTACTGTGAGTCCGAGCATAAGCTCTGCTGTACAGGACTAATTTTGAATTGAAGTGAACCTGGCTTGGCCTCATTTCGGTTACTGAGTGAATTATATATTCTTACCGTAAAAATACAGCAAGGACGAAGGAAGAGTAGAAGTAAGTTCGCTTGTCTTTGCAGCGGCTCGGTGTTGGCGCGGCCCCTTTGCGTTTGTTTGCATTTTTGCAGTCTTTGCGTTTTCCATCTTTGCTGGATGGATTGTTTGACCTCGATCAGATGCGCGTGCCTACTGTCTATGCTCGCTATGTTTTCTTCGGATTTAATTTCTTTAGTTGTCTGAGGTCTTCTTCGAGCTGGTTGACCCAGGTCTGGACGGACTGTCTGCCCGCTACTATCGGTTCCGATTCTAGTTTCTTCGCTCTAACTTTCCGAAAAAGATCCCAGTCTGTGCATTGAAAGGTTCTAGTCTCTTGTTTCGGCATGCCTATACCTGTGTGTATGATGTAGTGGTCACTGCTTAGATCGGTGCACGAGTTTTCCCAAGCAGCTTGTTTCGAGTTATTGACAAAAGTGAGGTCCGGTGTAGAGTCCCTGCACGTGGACTTGACACAGCGGGTGGGGAAAGCCGGATCGGCGATCAGGCCCAGTCCCAGGTCCGTGGCAAGGTCCCATCCCCTCACCTTTCCTTTTATTCCAAGCGTATCCCCACGCTTAGTAGAGGGCATTAAAGTCCCCTCCGATGTGAGCGGGGAGCTGTTTTTGACTGCGAGTGCCTTGTTGGAAAGTGCCCTAAAGCTTTGTTTCTTGTCGGTGGGACTGCTACAAATGTTTAGGCATAACATACTCCGCGTCCTGCCCTTGTGCCTTTTGAATACGACTTCTACTAGGGTATACTCGATTGTACTAAATCCGAGATGGATATCGTGTTCGATAAAGGGTAGCTTTTTGTCAACGAGGGTTTGCACTCCTCTCCCACAATCTTTTTCTCTACTTACCGATTTGTACCCGGTTAGCTTGACTTCGTCCACTGAAGTTTCCTGCAGCATAAGTACTTTTGGTTTGACCCCCATCGATCAAATTATTTGGCGAAGCCATGCCTTTTTGTTGAGGAATCCGCGACAATTCCACTGCCACACACAAAAACTGTTGGCGCTATCCATGATTATTGGATGGGTTAATTTTGCTATTACCCACGATCCATCTCTTTGGAGCGCGGGGAGTTATCTTCATAGCTTGGTTCGTTGCTTTGACCTACTGGTCTGGCTACTGCCCCGCTGGCAGGGCTCGGCTGTGCCTTCTTTTTGAGTTCTGCTACCGGTTTGGTCAGCTCTTTGTTAGCTTTAGGCAGAGTTTACCTCCCTAATCAACTGTTCTATTCTGGCATCATCGCTTTCAGCTACCGCCGGCGTGCTGGTGCCACCGACGATTTTCACCGCACCTTTGACTTTATCCGCCCAGGCGGTCCCAACTGTCGGCTTGGCACCAGGTGTTCCATCTTCTAAGCGCACCTGCGCTCCTCCCGACTTGGAGCGGCTTCTCGTCCTCGTGGCCGATCGCGACCGGGCGCGTTCCCTTCGGCGAGCCTGTACCACATAGGGTGTTTGAAATCTCTGCTTGCACGCCTCGTCTCCCGTGGGATGGTCTCCTCCACAGAACTTGCACTTGGGCGTGCAAACGTGGTCCGCTCGCGGGTTGAGGGCTCCACGCCCTCTGCACTGAACATAGTCCGGCATGGGCCACACGTCCGAGCAGTGTCCTACCCTACCACAAGTGAAGCCCATATCAAATTGTTTCCTGTAGAGATAACAGTTCAACAAGGTCGGCCCGTAGCACACAAAGGTTGGCACTTTCAGTGCATCGAAGAGAACAATGACTGAGCCCGACGTCTTGATGCGCTTGGCGGACAAAGCGAGCTACTACACTGTGGGTGTCAAATTTAGCCTCCCAGTCTGTTGTCTCAGAGATATGTGACTTGCCTATTTTCAAGTTCTCAGCATAGGCGCTTTAACTGAAGACACGTCACACGAATCCCAAGAGCACGGGGCTGGCCCCGGTGTCCCTGAAGACTCGTGGCTTTTTTGAAAATGATGAACAAGTCACTGTCTTCAGAGAAGCGTCAAGCCCTGGTCAGCGTCCTTAGCAAGCATGCCTCATTACTTGATTTCTCGCAGAACTCTAACAAAGTGCGCGTTCCAACTACGTGGGCTCGCCACAGGATCTACACGGGGTCCGTGCATCCCAAATTAAATTATGGGGTTTTACGTACCAAAACCACTTTCTGATTATGAGGCCCGCCGTAGTGGAGGACTCCGGAAATTTCGACCACCTGGGGTTCTTTAACGTGCACCTAAATAATACACGGGTGTTTTCGCATTTCGCCCCCATCGAAATGCGGCCGCCGGGGCCGGGATTCGATCCCGCGACCTCGTGCTCAGCAGCCCAACACCATAGCCACTGAGCAACCACGGCGGGTGGGTCCGTGCATCCCATCAGGCAGAAGCTTCACCGCGTGTCCGCGTCAGAGCTCAAGATCATCGCTCAACAGGTCGACGACATGCTAGCCCTTGGGCTTGGCCGGTCATAGTTCTGAAATAGAAAGATGGGTCCTGGAGGTTTTGTGTCGACTACCGGCGTCTGAACTCTGTGACGAAAAAGGATGTGTATCCACTTCCCCGGATCGATGACGTTATCGACTGCCTTCATTCCGCATCCTACTTTTAATCTGTGAACCTCCGATCGGGCTACTAGCAGATACGCATGCATTCCGCTGACAAAGGGAAAACCGCTTTTGTGACCCCAGACGGATTGTTTAAATTCGACGTCATGCCGTTTGGTTTGTGGAACGCGCCTGCAACAGTTGAAACGTTTATGGACACGGTACTGCGCGGCCTGAAATTGGACGTTTGCTTTTGTTATCTAGACGACACCGTCATTTTTGGCCGCACTTTTGCATAACCCAACCATCGACTGGACGTTGTTCTTACGTGCCTTGAACAAGCTGCCCTTACCCTCAAGAAATGTCACTTTGGCTAACGATAGGCGCAAGTACTTGGACATGCCGTCGACAAGCAGGGTCTGCGACCAGACCCACAGAAGGTCACTGCAGTTAGCGGCTTTAAACAACCGCAGTCACAACGCGAGCTGAGGAGCTTCTTGGGTCTTTTCTTTGCTCGTACTTCCGACGTTTTGTGCCCAACATTCCCTATGCTGCCTACCCTGTGTATTCACGGCTGTGCAAGGATAACCCTTTCCCCTGGACAGCAGACTGCGATTCCTCATTTCGTCAACTGAAGTTCCTGCTCTCTTCCGGACCCATACTTCGCCACTATCAGCCCTCTGCCGCAACACCATTGCACACCGACGCAAGTGGAATCAACCTCGGCGCCATCCTCGTCAAGGATTTTGGTGACGCCGAGCATGCCATTGCCTATGCCATTACGTTCATTGAGCAAGGTCGACCAGAAAAACACCGTCACTGAGCAAGAGTGTCTCGCTGTTGCCTTTGCAGTCCAGAAGTTCCACCCATATCTCTGCGGGCGCCCCTTCATGAACGTTACTGATCACCATTCACTATGTTGGTTGGTTGGTCTCCGCCACCCGTCTGGACCCCTTTCTCGATGGGTGCTACGTTTGCAGGAATTTGACTTTGCAGTCTGTTACAGGAGTGGCCGACATCATGCGCACGCCGACTGTCTTTCGAGGCTCCCTCTACCAACTAGCACATGTGACGTCGACAATTTCGATGAGTTTCTGGCCGCCGTCGACGACATTCTTTTCCCGACCTGGCCACTCTCCGGGAAGAGCAGTGCGACGACCGCAGCCTGGATGCCCTGTTCGCCTCAGCTGCTCAACTAAAAGGTAACAATGGTTTTGTCATCCAAGATGGCCTCCTCTACAAGATGATGCGATTGATGGTGCCCACCTCCTCTTATTGGTCCCTAAGAATTTGCGAACCCACATGATCTGTGCTATGCACGACCACCCGACCGGTGGGCACCTGGGTTTTATCAGAACATACCACCGCATTCAGCGCCGATTCTAAAGGACTAGTATGCGACGGGAGATAGAAAAGTATGTGGCCAGTTGCAACAAGTGCCAGCAATCCAAGCGCGCTCACAATGCTCCTGTCGGGCTCCTTCACCTTGTGGCGCCACCATCACCTCCTTTTGAAATGCTTGGAGTGAGTATTCTTGGCCCATTCCCGCGCTCAACCAACGACAAGTGGATTGTATTCTGCTTCGACTATCTAACGCGTTATGCTGAAACCACCGCGATTCCAACGGCCACGGCTCTTGATGTTTCCAGCTTCCTCCTGTCCTCCGTTATACTGCGTCATGGACCCCGTCGTGTGATTGTGAGCGATCGTGGTCGCTAATTCGTGGCCTACGTAGTCGAAGAGCTGTTGCGCCTCTGTGCTTGCCAGTTTCGCCACACGACCCCGTATCACCCAATACAATGCTAGCTAAAAAGATGCGATAAAAGCGGGAAGCAACAAAAATTCAAGCAATTGACCAATAACAAATATAATTACATAGCTGGCTAGTTACATTGCAATACACTTGTGTTTAAAACATTATGACACTGGGAATAGTGAGCAGTGGATGTGACTGATCCCGGAAAGTGGTTCCAGTACTGTGAGGTGCGGGGTACAAATGACTGATAACATGTTTGCGTTAAGCACGACATAATTCACACCTTTTGTGCATGATCGAAACGAGGGGTAATGTACGATGGAGGAAGAATAAGGTCGTTGTGCAAAGCGGGACTGTAGCATATTTTGTGGAAGAGACATAGGCGAGAAAACTTGCGGCGACAGGCGAGTGACGCAAGCTGTACGGACTCTTTCATTAAACTGATACTGGCAGTACGACTGTAGTTTTCTAGAATGAAGCGGACAGAGCTATTTTGGATAAGCTCGAGGGCAAAGGTTAATATAGCACTGCTGGGGTCCCAGATGAAAGAGGCATTTTCGAGTTTACTTTGGACTAAAGATTTGTAAAGGAGGGGTTTAGAGAAACAGGAGCAGATGAAAAATTGCGCCGGAGGTAACCTGATGAGCTGTTTGCATTGCTAATTATTTTGCTAATATGAATAGACCAAGAAAGAGAGGATGTTATGTGGACACCTGAGTAGCAATAAGATGTTACGGATTCGAGAGCGGAATTCTCGAGCAAGTAGGAAGTGGGGCAAGAATTGAACGGGAGATACGTAATATCTTGCATTTCGTTGTGTTGAGTTCCTTCAGCCAGACTTCATACCTTTTAGATATACAGTTGATATCGTTTTGAAGGATCGTAACATCATTTTGGTCAATAATTTGTCGGAAGATTACATAATCGTCGGCGAATAAGTGAATGTTAGAGGTCACGCATTGTGGCAAGTCATTAATATAAATGAGAATCAGGAGAGGGCCGAGCACTGAACCTTGGGGCGTGCCAGAATGACCTGGCCTCAACGGGTAATTATAAGTGTTAGCAGACATGAATTGTGAGCGTCCGGTTAGAAAATTTTCGATCCAGGAGAGAAGTTTCCTATCAATGTACAATTTGCTTAATTTAAAGAGAAGTAAACTGTGGCAAACTTTTTCAAAAGCTTTTGCGAAATCTAGGAAAACACAGTCAGCTATAGAACAACGATCAAGAATTGTATGCAGCTCGTGTGTAAAGGAAGCCAATTGTGTTTCGCAGGAAAGAGATCGGCGGAAACCATGTTGGGCCTTCGAAAAGAACGAGTTGGCTTCAAGGAAATTAACAATATTTGTGTAAAGGACTGGTTCGAGGATTTTACACGGGATACTAGTTAGTGAAATCGGGTGGTAGCTGAGGGGTGAATTTTTACTTGCAGATTTTTGAACTGGAACCACCTTTTTGACTTTCCAGTCGGATGGCAGTTGGATTCATCAATTGATTGTTGAAATATTTTGGATAGCATAATACTAGAATATATTCTGGTACTTTTTAAGAATTTAGCATTGATAAGGTCACTTCCTGGGCTTGAGGACGCTTTCAGTGATTCGATAATTTTTTCGATGCCAAGGGGTTGAATAATTACTGGATCCATTGTTAGAGAATCAAAACATTGCACGTTGGGAAGTGTTGTAGACGAAGTGTTGTAGACGAATTTTGTAGACAAAATTACGGCAAAATACATCATTTATTAGCACAGAGCAGTCGGCAACTGGAATTGCATCACCAGAAGAGTCAAGTAATATGAAGTCGCTATGACGGTCGGGGTGAATGGTTCGCCAAAACTTTTTTGGATCATTACTGAGCATAGTGGGCACAGTATACAGTAGGGAATCATTACGAGAACATTTCAGTGCGGAGACATAAGTATTATTCGCTTTCCCATATGCATCCCACCGCTGCTCGGAGGGAGAATGCTTGGCAGAGGGATAGAGTCGCTTTGTTTTGTTACGAAGTCGTTTTAAATGCAAATTATACCAAAAGTGCTTTTGAATGCGAAGAAATAGTGCGCATAAGTAGGTGCGTATCAATTAGTTCATGTACTTTTGTTGTAAACCTTCCAGTTAGTTTCGGTAGTACGGCTTTGCAAATCATCTAAGAAAACGTTAAGAAACGTAGACAGTTCGTTATTAATGGCTTCAAAGCGGGCTTTACTGTAATTACGAAGAGACTGTTGCCTCTCCGGTTTATTGACTGACAATATTTTACTTCGAAACAGAACGCTAAATGATCGCTAATACCTGGCAGATACGATAAATCAGAGACCAAATCAGGACAGTTCGTTAGTATAAGGTCAATCATATTTGCCGTATTGTGCGATAGCCTAGTAGGTTGGGAGACAAGCTGATAAGGAGAAAATACCAAGCAAAGAATAATAAAGTCAAAGCTTTCTGATGAAAACAGCTTCAAAGCCGGGGGATCAGAAGACCAGGAAATGTTGGGAAAGTAGAAGTCTCCCAGGAGAAAAATGAAAGCGTTATGATGACGTGCAATAATGGTATCAATGGCATCATGTAAATGGTCAGTAAAATTTGGGCAATTATTGGGTGGACAATAGCATACCCCAAACACGAAGCTTTTATGACAGATATAAGCGTGCGCCCATACAGTTTCTAGATTACTTCGAACAGGAATATAGGAAGACGAAATATCTCGCGAGATAGCCAACATAACACCGCCTCCTACACGTGATTCACGGTCACAGCGATAAATGCTGAAGCTAGGTGCGTCATGAAATATTTCGTAGTCGGTAATGTTTGGGTGCAGCCAGGTTTCAGTGAGCGTAATGATAGCTTAATTGCACGTGTCAACAACTGATTCAAGTTACTCACGCTTATTAAGTACGCTTCTGAGCTTTTCAAAAAGTAGAAACACACTGGGTGCCGGCAACAAACTACCACGTCCGCTCGCGCTTACCTATGGTGATGTTTCGCCCGTCAAGTTTGGCGCTGAAGGTCGCGATCCACTGTTAGTTGAATCACCATAAATGGGCGGGTTTAGCTCTTTAATGCTGCTGCCGGCTGCGTCGTACACGTAGCTTGTGAACAATGAACTTGTTGTGCCGCAACTGCAAGTTCGGTGACCCTGGTAAACCCTTGGAGAATTCAACCAGCTTTTTTCTAGGATGGCGAGTGGCGGCGGAAAAGTCTTCGGCAACTGACATTCTATCCTCTTTGAATTTTTGCCTTAATGCCAGCACATTTTCTCTAGTTTTAAAAGAAGTAAACTTGATAATAATAGGCCGACACCTTGATGCTGTGAAAGTGCCTAAGCGGTGTGCGCGTTCGATCTCGGATTCCTAGATGCTACTGCCCATCGTAGTGTGCGACCCCGCAAGCGCTTTCTGCTCGGTTTGTTGCCATGTTTGACGTGCGTCGGGAATACCATGCATGATCAAGTTTTCGCGTCTGGACCGATCTTTTGGGTCGTCAACGCGATTCTGGATTGAAGCTTGCTGTGACATCAGCTGACGGCAGCTGACGGCACGGCAGACGTCTGACGGCAGCTATTTGATGACTCATGGAGCTAGAGTCAGTGCTCTTACGCTCAAGAGTTTCAATGCCGGTAAGTTTGTCAATGAGCCTAGTTTCTAATGTTTCTTGGTTGGACTTTGACTTTACATCGGCTATTGCAGTCGCTTGACCCAATGTAAAATCTTTCGATAGTTCTTTGATGCTGTCATTTGTCTTTTTCAGCATCTGCACCATGACACCTACCTGCGCTCGCTCCGAATCGCTTTCCGTTTGAGCAGATCGAGTGCGGGCTGGACCAGGGTTAGTCTCAATGTCACCACAGCAGAGCAGCAACAAACCAGTGACCATTCTTGGCGTCAAAGATTGTAGCTGAAAAGCAGGACCTACGCAGTTGCCCATGTTGGCGTCAAAGATTTGTATTGAAGAGCGGCACATACTTAAAAAAATTCAATTATGGGGTTTTACGTGCCAATACAACTTTCTGACAATTTCGACCACCTGGGATTTTTTAACGTGCACCTAAATCTAAGCACACGGGTGTTTTCGCATTCCGTCCCCATCGGAATGCGGCCGCCATGGCTGGGATTCAATCCCGCGACCTCGTGCTCAGTAGCCCAACACCATCACCACTGAGCAACCACGGCGGTTGAGCGGCACATACTGACATACACAGTGTCGAATATCAGGTGTCCCAAGTAGGAGTGAAAAAATTAGGGCAGAAGTCTCACGATGACTGTGGTTGGTAACGCGAGTAACAATCGGTTAATGTAGCGACAGACCACATGCCCGAAGTGACGCTAATTTAACGCGTTTAATGGCAATTACTGAGCGGCATAGATGGTTTAGCACGCGTGTATGTAGTTTTTCTCTTTGTCGCCTGCGCATTTTTCGCGCACTTTTTCGTTAGATGTAAAAATGATCATTGCTAGGCTTTCGTTGCTTCAACTATATGTCCATACTCCGATATCGTCCCACTTTGCTGTTGTATTCTTTTGTGAAAGTGGCCCATAAGCATAGCGGCACGACGATTCAATGACAAAGAAGTAAAATTACGACATGACGACGATAAGATGTCGTGATTTAAATTATGAAGAGGGTATACCCATGACAGCCTGGCGACGACGGTATGATGACAACCGCAAGAAGAATCGGGAATAATAATAGTACGACCATCACCGCTGAGAAAATTACGCCAAGTGATACGACGGTATGACGACGACCGGATGAAGTAGCGGGAATGACGACGATCGCACGACCAAGATGGAATGCCATCAGCGGTATGGCAACGAATGCATGACAGCGTCTGTGTGACGTTGACGCACGCACGACTATAGCATGACAATGCCTGCTTAATCACGATCGATCGACGACAGCATGATTCCGATGGAATGAAAAACGAGTGACGTCGATTAATTAACGAAGGTGGTATGACTACAATGACATGACGACAATGGGATCACAGTACTAAAGTGATGTCATTGCTGAATCGACAAGGTGAAGACGATGGCATTGCGACAACGGTATGACGACGGCGGCAAGACGAGTCGGAAGTTGAAGTAACAATGATGATGAAACCTTCGCGACGGCATCCCGACGACAGTATGACAACAAACGCATGACGAGGACTGCTTGACGAGGAAGCAGTGACGACGATGACATGATAATGGCATGAGGACAATGAAATGACGAGTGTATACGATGACAATGGCGTGGCGACGATGATTTTATCGCGGAACCTGTATCACGACGATAGTGTTACGCAGACATTGTGACGAGAGTCGGATGACGAAGGTAGACTGACAATGATGGTACGATCACTACGGCATGAGGACAACGGTCTGATAACGAAGACATGATAGCGGCTGTTTGACGCTGAAGGCATGACAAGGGCGCTCCTATCACGATTCGATGACCACATAATTAAAAAAAAAATGACGAAGACTGACGTCGACGAAACGATGAAGGCAGTGACACAATCGCACGACGACAACGGGATGGCGTTACTGAAGTCATGACCATAATAAACGGCCCCGTGGCAAAAACAGCCTGATGACCGTTGTGACGACGATGGCATGATGAAGATGGCATGACCAGATAGGCAAGACAACACTGAAATTACGACGACGTAACGACGACAGGTTCACGAGCCCGAACACACACCCAGTGGCACTAGCTATTAAACAACTTGGCTACTTGGTCGCGGTAGAAGGCGTGACGACGGCAGCACGTCGTGAGCGATATCATGAAGCCGGAATGACAACGATTAAAAGACCATGACGGCCTCACTATAACGTTGTGACAATGGATGCATGATGATTATGTGATGACTATGGTTTGATGACGAATGTATGATGGGTATCGGATGACACAGCTACAGTGGTGGCGATGCAGCGACCACGAAAGAACAAGAAAGTGTTCCAAGCCGGAAGATAACATTGGTCGCTGGGTTGGCGTAAGAGGCTAGCTAGCTAGCTAGCTAGCTAGCTTGATAGATAGATAGATAGATAGATAGATAGATAGATAGATAGATAGATAGATAGATAGATAGATAGATAGATAGATAGATAGATAGATAGATAGATAGATAGATAGATAGATAGATAGATAGATAGATAGATAGATAGATAGATAGATAGATAGATAGATAGATAGATAGATAGATAGATAGATAGATAGATAGATAGATAGATAGATAGATAGATAGATAGATAGATAGATAGATAGATAGATAGATAGATAGATAGATAGATAGATAGATAGATAGATAGATAGATAGATAGATAGATCACCACACCCTGTAAAACATACGACGTTACCCAATTTAACGTTAAATGAGTTCATGAAAGAGCAAAAGTGGCATGTAGCCCGCAACATGAAGTTGCCGGAAAAGAGGTTTAATGAAGAGCGGCACAGTGGCACATACCCAGTAGCCCATTTTGCCGTCAAAATATTTTCTTGAAGAGCGACATAGCACCTTCTGCTAGAATGTCCGCGACACGACACACACATAGAATGTTAGCACGTGATTTAGTGGCATTAGACCTCAGGACTTTGAACTTGGGAATAGCTTAGGCCCTTGGCCAACATATTCATTGCACACGAGCGTTGGCAGCCCTCCAAAGATTTCTTAAAGCAAGCAATATTCTCGGGATCTATTGAGTACCGTGCTTATCTGTGACAAGCTCACTCTATGGGATTTTATTTACCCGACTTCGGCCAATTCAAAGCTTGGATTCATGTACCTACATTTGAACCTAATCAATGCCTGCTTGTGTGCCCTGATTATAATGTATTTACGCAACCGGACTTTGTGTTTACTTCAGTGCATCTATGCGAGTGGATTTTGCATTGCGAAGGTTTTCAGTTGACTTCCAATTGTAGTGCGGCATTAGTGTAATTATTTGACTCGACTTTATGTTATTGTGATTTGGAGTTGACCTTTATTTGAATGCAATCTAAGTCAATTCCTTTCTTTCATATCTCCATGCTTAAAGGAGTCTCCGGCACGAAATAAAGGCGACATCTCCCAAGTATCGTATAATAAAACAACGACCCATGCCCCGTGGCAGATACCAAATTGCCCATGTTGGCGCCAAATATGTTTATTGAAGAGCGGCACATAGTAAGTGCCACAGTTCCAGTGACCGATGTTGTCATAATAGATGTCCATTGAAGAGTGAGACATATTCCGTGTCACATTCCAGAGGACCCAAGTTGGAGAGAAAAAAATTGACCGACGATTACGATATTCGCTGGTGCAAAATTTGAGCGCAGCTGCATACGCGTTTTTATTTCGCAATATTAGCTGTGTTTTTGCTGTGTTCATTTAATTCGTTTTTCCCGGATTGCTATTCACATTGTTCTGAACTTTATTTAGATACACTATGTATTTACTAAATTGTGAATAACTTTGCTAAAATGTTTTCAAATGTAGTGAAACAGCATAGCGGAACCGTTGTGACGTCTTATTAGGTCACAGAATATCAGATGTGAGCGATCTCATGATACTTGTGAATGCTTTTGACTGAGGTTTTCCTCACATATAGGTATGTTAATCAGAAGTTATTAGGTGAAAGGAAAAGAAGGTTTATATAGCGTATAATATATATCATCATCTGCCTGTTCTGTGTCCACTGTAGGACGAAGGCCTCTCCATGCGATCTCCAATTACCCCTGTCCTGCGCACACCGATTCCAAATAGCAACCGCGAATTTCCTAATTTCGTCGCATCACCGAGTCTTCTGCCGTCTTCTACTGCGCGTCCCTTCTCTTGGTACCCCTTCTGTAACCTTAATGGTCCAACGGTTATCAAACCTGGGCATTACATGACCTGCCGAATGCCCTTATTTCCTCTTAATGTCAATTAGAATGTTGACTATACCCATTTTCTCTCGGATACAAACCGCTCTCTTTCTGTCCGTAGGATTATGCCTAGCATTCTTCGTTCCAATGCTCTTTGTGCGGTCCTTAGCTTGTTCTGAAGTTTCTTTGTCAGTCTCCAAGCCTCTGCCCCATATGTCAGCACCGGTAGAATGCACTGACTGTACACCATCCTTTTCAATGATAATAGTAAGCTTCCACTCCGGAGTTGACAATGTCTGCTGTATGTGATCCAACCCATTTTTATTCTTCTATGAATTGCCTTCTCATTATCAGGGTTCCCTGCGATTAATTGACCTAGGTAAACGTACTCCGTCACAGACTCTAGAGGCTGAAGGCGATCCTGAACTCTTGTTCCTTTGCCCGAATATTCATCATTATCTTTGTGTTCTGCATATAATTCTTCAACCCCACTCTTATACCTTATCTGTCACGGTCCTCAATCAGTTGTTTTAACTCGTCCTGAGTGTTGCTGAATAGCACAATGTCATCTGCAAATCGAAGGTTCCTGAGATATTCGCCGCTGATCGCTACTCCTAAACCTTCCCAGTTTAATAGTTTGAATACTTCTCCAAGCACGCAGTGAACAGCATTGGAGAGATTGTGTCTCCTTGTCTGAGCCCTTTCTTTATAGGCATCTTCCTACTTTTCTTGTGGAGAATTAAGGTAGCTGTGGAATATCTGTAGCTACATTGCAAGATATTTACGTAATCGTCTTGTACTCCTTGCTTACGTTATGCCTCTATGGCGGCTGGTATCTCGGCTGAATCAAATGCCTTTTCGTAATCTATGAAAGCCATATAGAGGGGCTGATTGTGCTCTGCGAATTTCTCGATTACCTGATTGATAACATGGATGTGATCAATTGTAGAGTATCCCTGCCTGAAACCTGCCTGTTCCCTTTGTTGACTAAAATCCAGTGTTGCGCTTATTCTATTGGAGACTATCTTGCTGAATATTTTATATTATACTGAGAGTAAGCTAATGGGTCTGTAATCTTCCAATTCTGTAACCTCTTTCTTTTTGTGGATTAGTATAATGTTCGCAACCCGCCATGGTTAATCAGTGGCTATGGTGTTGGGCTGCTGAGCACGAGGTCGAGGGACCGAATCCCGGCCACGGCGGCCGCATTTCGATGGGGGCGCAATGCGAAAACACCCGTGTACTTAGATTTAGGTGCACGGTAAAGACCCCCTTGTGGCCAAAACTTCCGGAGTCCTCCATTGCGGCGTGCCTCATAATCAAAAATTGGTTTTGGCACGTACAACCACATAATTTTTTTTAGCATAATGTTTGCATTCTTCCAGTTTTCTGGGACCCTTGCAGTCAATAGACACTTCATATAAAGAGCCGCCAGTTTTCCATGCATTATGTCTCCTCCATCTTTGAATAAATCAAGTGTTATTCCACCTTCATCGGTCACTCTGTCTTACAAAGCCCTTCTGACCTCATCGCTAGTTAAAGGAGGAGTTTCTGTATCCTGTTCATTACTGTTTCTAATGGAGGTATCCTGACGCCTTTGGGTACTGTACAGGTCAGTATAGAATTCTTCCACAGCTTTTACTACACCTTCGAGAAAGCTGATGATATTACCCTGCTTATCTTTCAGTGCATGCATCTTGGTTTGTCCTATGCTAAGTTTCGTTCTCACTTATTTCAGGCTGCGTCCATTTTTTACGGCTTCTTTAGTCTTTCTGACGTTATAATTTCTAATATCGCTTTCGCCTTGTTCATCAGTTTTTGACAGTTCCGCGAATTCTATCTTATCTCTTGAGTTGGACACCTTCATTCTTTGTCATTCCTTTATTAGGTCATTTGTTACTTGGGAGATCCTGCCTAATGGTTGCCTTAATGCCTTTGCCTCCCAGTTCATTTGCTGCCTCTGAAGCCAGTCTAGTTGCAATTTCATTCATTACCTCTATGTCATCATCATCATCTCTCTGTTCTAAGGCTGCATATTTGTTTGCAAGTACCAACCTAAATTTGTTTACTTTTATCCTTACTGCCTCTAAGTTTCTTCTTGACCAATTTTACTCTTTATCTGTTCAAATTGAGGTGAATCTTAGCCCTCGCTAATCGATTATCACTCCACTTTACCCTACCTATCACTTGTACATACTGCAGTATGCTGGGTGCGGCAGAAAGTATGAAATCAATTTAATTTCTTGTTTCACCATTAAGGCCTTTCCCAGCTCCGCTGTCTGTTGCTATATATATATATATATATATATATATATATATATATATATATATATATGTATTGTAAGGTACCGCATTGTTGGAGCCGAGCTCGTGATATTACCACGAGGATCAAGCTCTGCAGCTGGTGACTATATATACAGATGAAGTAGATGTAGAATGGATGAAGAGGTAGATATGATGAGGTTGAATGTCTGACAGGTGTTGCACTCACAATGTGTATATATGAGTGTGTCAGCTGTGAGAGTTGCAACAAGTGTGTTGATTGGCAGAGGAATCGCTGATGTCAGGAAATATTTTGGGAGGGTGGGGTATGGGGTCACAATTGCTGTTCGCAGGAGAGGCACTCCCGTCTTGTGAATTTCCAGACCCGAAGAGCCCAACGCTTTCACTATCTTTGCGATTCCCCGAAGTGGATCTTGCGAATTCTTTTTTAGTTGCTTTTGGGGTCTTTCTTTTATTTATCTGGGGAAATTATTCTTCGTCATCCAGTCTCTCCCCAGCGCCACTCTAGAGGATATAGCGGTGCTCACGGCTGCTGGTCTACTCACCCCTCCCTCCCCCCCCCCCGGCTCTCTTGCCCTCACAAAACAATTTGAGGAGCCGTGCTATGTGAGTAAAGAAAACGGAGATGGAAGGACGCACAGGACGGTTGCCTGTCTAGGAGCAGTGGGCCCTTCTTTTTTTCATTCTGCTGTCGCCGATGCCTGTCTAAGCGACGCAGGCTCAGTCGACGCTCCCGATGGCCTTGCGTGCGACGACGCTTTAATCGAATTCTTACTTAATGCCGCCGGCACTTCCTCCCTGACACAAAAAAGCCAACACGTGACTTGAAAACTGGCGTATTGTGCCCCAGCATATTTCCTTGTTAATTCTTGCATTTCACTACAAGGGTGTACCTTTCGTGCATCTTATGGTCGGACCTGTTTGCTGTGAATACATTCCGTGAGAAGTATGCTAAGTGCTCAGCGAGGAAAGCCAAGGAACGTAGCCACAAAGAACGAGCACAACACATAAACTTTGGATCACAGATGGTTAGTATAAAGAGCATAGACGACGGAATGGAACTGTAGGGGCGCAGAGGCTCTGTCAGGCTTTTTGCCTTTCGCCCCCTAGACGGAGCGAATCCGTGAAACAAACAATAAACAATAAACATTAAAAATAAAAAAAATCATGAACACCAAACTTTATAGCAGAGAGGAGTTCCGCGAAGGAGTCATGCGTATTCGTATCTTCCTTCCGTAACTTACGGAAGGTATCCCAGTCTGTGATCTGTGAGGGTGAAAGATCGGGGTGGGGCCATCGTGTTCGGTATTTCTGTGCGTATGACGAAGTGATCGCTGCCCAGGTCGCTGACCAGAGCCACGAAAACCATACAGATGGAACTGGAAGTCCCAAGGGTTGAACCTCACCTCGCACACTTACTCGAGGCCAAGGCTTCAAAACTTGCGCGATGGAGAAAGCAGCGTCTCAACAGACGCCTGCGCAAACGCATCGCGATCCTCAACCGATACATAGACGAATACTGCACGGAGCTCACAAGACTCCAATGGCACGAACTCGGTTCGGCAGCCGACGGCCGCATGCGGACAGGAGGTAAGTGTAACCTCCTGAAACGCATGTTAGACGACAGCCAAACGAAGGATAATCAAATCCACGCGCTAGACCGACTTCTACACTCACATAAAGGGAAAGGGGGAGCGGAAGAGTCCTTCCTGGAAAACATTGCCAAACGGTGCCTTCCGCTAGGCGTCGCTCACCCCAACGATTACCCCATCATAAAGTGCGAAACCACTTCAGAACTAGACGCTGCCTTCACGGAAACAGAAGTCTGAGAGGCGCTACACAACTCAAACAGCAGGTCGGCTTCAGGACCCGATGTGGTAACCAACCGACTGCTGCGTAACTTAGACGACCAAGCCATTAAATTACTCTCGAAAGACATCAACCACGTGTGGGAAACAGGAGAGGCACCAACGCAATTGCGCACTGCCCCGGTGGTCTTCATCCCAAAACCCGGCAAACCACTTAACCTCGACAATGTACGCCCCATCTCTCTTACGTCATGCGTGGGTAAAGTAGCCGAGCACGTAATTCAAACCGAGTGTCACGCTACATTAAGGAACACGAATTCCTCCCACACAACATGGTAGGGTATTGACCCCACCTATCCACCCAAGGCGTCATGTTACTCCTAAAGAGACCGATCTTCGACGTTAAAACAAGAGACGTTCGAGGCATCCTCACCCTCGATCTCACGAAAGCATTCGATACCGTCTCGCACCGCTTCGTACTGGAGTCTGTGGCAGGCCTCGACCTAGGCTAGACATTTCAGGAGTACGTACGCTCCTTCCTAAAAGACAGAAAAGCCCGACTGCGAGTCTCGCAAATTAAGTCGGACCCCTACACACTGGGCTCCATCAGAACACCACAAGGCTCAGTCACCTCTCCATTACTATTTAATATAGTGATGAAGGGACTCGCAGACAAACTACGAAACATCCCAAACGTAAACTGCGCTCTATACCCAGATGACATTACCATCTGGAGCCCGGGAGGCTCCCTGGGAGACATGGAGCAGGCATTACAGTCTGCTCTAGATGCCACGGAAGAGTACCTAAAAAACACAGGAATGAAACTATCCTCAAAGAAATCAAAACTATTACTATTTTGCAAGTCTTGCCAAGGAGTCCGCTACCTAACACCTCTAGACGAACTTCCGATCGCACTAAACACAATAGACGGACAACAGATTCCGCGAGTCAACCACATACACATTCTTGGGCTCCTAATCGAAGCCATCGGATGCCACGTACACACGATCAAACACTTAACCACCAAAACCGAAAACATGATCAGACTCATCCACAGAGTCTCGGGGCGCAGGAAGGGTCTCTGCGAAGATAACCTTCTGTGCGTATACCACGCGTTCCTTATGAGTCACATTAATTACGTCGCCTCTGCCCACAACTGGACGAAAATAGAAAAGACGAAGCTAAACACACTTATGCGCAAGAGCACCAAACAGGTCTTGGGCATTCCACAAAGTGCAAGTACAGCAAAGGTTGACCAGCTGGGAATGCACAAAAACACCGACGAAGTGATCGAGGCTCAGACTATGGCGCAAATACTCTGCCTATCCTCGTCCAAAGCCGGTAGGCTAATCCTAAATGAAGCCAATGTCACCCCTTCTGCCTATCTCGAGCACGCAGTTACCACACCGAGCGAAATTAGAGACAGATACAAAGTTTCACCGTTTCCTAGAAACTTCCAACCACAATACAACGTGGGTAGGCGCCGGGCCCGCGCCCGCGCGATTCTCGACCCCATCGACGCTGATCGTGAAGCCACCGCATTTGTGGACTCGGCCGAGTACGGAAGCACATCCACTTTCGCAATAGCGGTTGTGGACGGCAACAGCACGCTACGGCCCTTCGCATCGGTTAAAACGAGCACTAGCGCTAAAGCAGAACAAATAGCCGTAGCCATCGCCATGGCAGACCCCACATTTACTTAGGTCTACACGGACTCGCGTGCCGCAATTCGGGCCTACGAATGCGGTAACGTATCTAAAGAAACAGCGTGTATACAACTAGCGAGCTCAAAACAGAGCAAACGGTGCCTCTCCTGGTTCCCCGCTCACATGGGGAAAGACATTCACCCGCAAAAAGCTAACCTCAATGAAACGGCCCACGACCGTGCGCGAGAACTTGCCCGCCGCGACGGTCCCACGGCCTCCGAGGGGCTGGACATTCAGGTTAATGACCCGCTGCTCACTTACCAAGAAATCACCTTCCACTATCGGAAAGGCAGAACCAAATTCCCGCTCCCACACGCCAAACTCGAACGCGTGCAGGCGCCCGCGTTTCGAATGCTACAAACGGACTCGTATCCGTCACGAGGCCTACTGTTAGATATGGAGCTGTTTCCTGCGATTACTTCGGGCTCCCCAAGTTTTGGGTTTTCATCCCGAACTCCGTCCCTCAACCCCTACATCTGGTTGGCAGCGGTGAGATCGCCTCCGAATGCATCAGCTGGTGGCAGCGCTACGTATCAACCTTCGTCGAGAGAGACCCTAAGGAACCGGGAAGAGCGAAGAAGAGAGAGCCTTCGTCGAAAGAGGTCCGAAGAAACTGGGAGTAGCGAAGAAGGAGCGAGCCTTCGACCCAGGGAGTCCGGAGGAACCGGGAACAGCGGACAAATGAACCGGATGGCAGGGTGCTGCAACCGTAAGTGAGCGTGTGGTTTTTTTCCTTATGATTCGCCAGACTCAAAGGTTGTGTGTTCAATTTTGATAGTTCTGGGAATCGGGAGTTTGATGCATTGTGTGTTTGCACAAATTAATTAAGGAAAACAGTTTAAACCACCTGTCGGGGCAGCTCCCATGGATCTTAGAAGGTTGACGAGGTTAGACTTGTTGTTGGTGTGCGACGATTTGGGAGTTGAGGCGAACGAACGGATGAAAACGCCAGCTATCATAAAGGCGATTAACGATAGTGGCAATGATGGCAACAGCATTGAGCTTGCTTGGGAGGTGATACAGGAACCACGGGAGCGAGAGCGTCGTGTACGTTTGCGAGAGCGTCGTGAACTTAGGAGTAAGCATAAGCGTGAAGAACGCGAGAATGAACGGAAGCAGGAGCTTCAAGAACTTACTCTTAGGTGTCAGCGTCACGAACGTGAGAATGAACGCGAACGTGAGTATCAGGAACATAAGCTTGAGCGTGAGCAAAAGTATGAGAGAGAGAAGGCAGCACTGATCAAAGAGATACAGTATTGTGATCAGTTATTGGCACAGAGACAACGGCTGTCTGAGAATTCTGTAGGAAGTACAGAGCGAAAGAATGAGGAAGTGTCTAGCGGATTTTCGCCAGAAGCCGACGAAAAGAGTAGTGCCTGTGAGATTAGCTGCAGATTTATAAGTGAAGGGAAAAGGCTAGCCGCTAACGATGCCTTAGTGGCAACAGAGGCCGTTAAAGGCCGTAGGGAGAGCGACGAGGTGCTGTGCCAACAGATGACTGTAGAGACAGCTAGGCCAGCTGCGAACAAATTGGCACAGTTACCGAGCGTGTGCGTCGCTGGTAATGTTAGCGAGGTTGCTAGCGAAGGAAAGGGTACTGTTGACGCGACAGACGCGGGCACCCATGTCAGGTCAGATCTGCGTGCAGAAGTGAAGTGCGAACTGAGCGATGCAGTTGAGAGTAGTTCTCGGGATGGCGAGCTCCGTAGTCCACGAGCGAACAACTGCATTGTTCAGGGATCGGTGCGGCTCTCCGCCAGTCTAGATAGCCTAGATAGGGATGATTCCGTTGTTAATCATTCGGACTGTGCGCGTGAGACAGCGATCGATACCGACGGGCTGTGTGCCGATGCACAGCGTGAGCTGGGCAATGTAGCAGAGGGCAGTTCGCAAGAGTGCGAGTTGTCTTACTCGAGTAAAGCCTGCTGCATTGTGCCAGAGTCGGTTCAGCTGTCCGCCAGTCGAGGCAGAGAGAGTGTTGATTTAAATGTAAATCACTCGGACTGTGCGGGTAAGAGACCGATCCGGGCCGACGAAATGTGTACCGGCTAGCACGAGGCACGTGAAGGCGACATGAAAACGAGTGCAAGGTGAAAGCGCCGTAAAAAGAAGCGCGGTAAAGACCGAAAGACGGTAATTAATGTAGCGCCGCCAAAGATGGCGAGAACCCCAAATGGGCAGGGCGCGAGGAAGAAGGTGCGGTCGTCTAGGACGATGTTGACGCATCCAGAACGTTCGAGCCACAGGTCCAAAGGGGACCGCGAAGCATGTTCTGCACGGACGCGGACAAAGGGCACGGGGCAGTTAATCTCCTCGTCGTTCCGTAGTTCTTTTCACAGCTCAGCGTGCAGTTCGAAGAAACGCAAGGTGGCAGGACGAGACCAGGTGGGGAGTAGCGACGCGGTCAATCGAGTTCGTGTTGAAAGCGGGGCGCGGGGACGCAAATTGGCAGGAGACCGTAACGTCTTGGGGGAGCTGATAGTGAATCAGCCCTTTTGTTGTCTCTCGGCAGCCAGAGTAGCTTTGAGACCACGCCCACCTCGGGTACGACTCAAAAGTGAGTCAGACATAAGCGTTTGGAAAGGGAGGCCAAGAGAGCTTCCGCAGTAAAACTTGTTATTTTGTTTGTTATTTTGAGCATCGGAATGTTTTCGCGATTTGAGACTAGGATTTCTTTCAATATGTAAGGTTTGAGCTTTGTTTGTGTTTTCGTTCGAGAAGCTCGAGATTTGAAAGATGCGTTTTAAGTAAACATGTAGTCTCGCGAGATGCTCATTAATAAGTAGATAAGCTTTTTTTGTGTATGTGTGTGTGTGAGTAACCTGAAGGTCAAGGTTATCGTTGAGAGGCCTATCGTAACGCGCGTGTGTGTTATTTAACCTTCTTTCTTTTTAAGTGTTTTTTTTTAATTTTAAGGTTAAGCGTGTAGATTTTCAGTGACTGCATGATTTGCACGGAGAAGCGTTCTTAGTTCCATTAGCGCGTGTCCTGTGTGGACGGAAGGAAGCAGACTTTATGACTGGGTTGCTAGTGTGTGTGGAGGACAGCCGTATTCTGACTTCTATTATAAGTACGCGTAGAACGATTCAATAAAAGACGCATTAGTTTAAGGGTTCTGCGGAGTGTGTAAGTCCCGCAATTTTAATTGTTCGTTTACGTCACGTGTCCTGTAGGACTTTCAGGGAAGAAACGTGAGTAAGCGTGAATGAAAAGTTTGCCTACAACGCAAGTACGCGTTTTGTTAAGTGACCACAAGGCTAGTGCGCTTGTGATTATGTACTTGTGAGGTTGACCAGATTGTTCAGTGGCACCAATACGTTCGATAAGTACGCCACTGCGATAGATTGAAACATGCTGTTCGTGTAGTTAGGCCACTTAAGTTATGTTCGACTGTTTTCATTTGTTGTTTGCATCGTCAACGACCCTTTTGTTTTGCAACAACAATAGTACTCTGGTCGTGTCGGCATTCGAGGAGAAATGGATGGCTGTTTGGAAGGGTGGTTACAACTGTTTTGTCAAAATTGAGGAACTAAAAGATCAGGGTTGATTTTGACTCAGTAATAGCCTGGCGAGTCAGGGGTGAAGAGCCTGCGCCTACGCGTGGTGCAGCGCTGTGTTGTTTGGTTTGTTTGACGTATGTTCTCCAGGGCCCAGAATCCCGAGGGTTGTCAAACGAGGCTCGACCCCAGTACCCTGCAGCTTCTTTCAGCGTTCCTCATGGCCAGCGAATTGAGCTCACCGGCCATTCAGAAAACCGGGGCGAGGACGAGCTGTTAGATATGGAGCTGTTTCCTGCGATTACTTCGGGCTCCCCAAGTTTTGGGTTTTCATCCCGAACTCCGTCCCTCAACCCCTACACTACTAAGTCACTCTAACTCAGAAATCCCGGCAAATTGCCCAGACTGCCCAGAACGTTATTGCTCACTCTCGCACATGCTATGGCAATGTACCGCGTTACCAAAGGGCCCTCTCTCCAGTGAGCGCGAATGGGAAGAAGCCCTCAAAAGTCCGGCGGACCTCAAACTCCAACTCAAGGCCGTCCAGAGGTTCCAAGAACTGGCGGAGCGTCACCACGTTCCCGTCCCGACTTGGGCGTCGCCTACGCCTTCTGCCGAAGGTGTTCCCGGCGTGGTATCTCCAACGGCTTGAAACTCCTCAGGACTTCAATAAAGTTTTTGACTGACTAACTGCAACACCAAACTTGATTGAATCGCAGTCGAAAAGCTAACTGTTCAGCATAGGAACTAAAATTAATCTCCTGAACAATGACAATTACTTTTGCAGTTAAGCTGTCGTGTTTTCTGTAAAAAAAAAATGTGTCTCGATAATCTAAGCACTCGTTCATTGCAGCTAACAATGAGTGACCCGAAAGTCTTCCTCCCCTATTGAACAAACACGTGAAGTTCACTATGTCAGTCCACTCGTGAAAGCATTTTTCGGCTTCGCATTTCATTATTGGAACACGGGTATGTTCAAAGATATTATTCCATAGTTGGGTAATGTGGGTCGCTGTGAATAGGAAAAGGGGCCTATTTCACTTATACTGCCCCAGTGATTACTAGCACTGTGCCGTTAGAGGTTGTGTATGTGTTCATATCCTTTCAGAATAAGTTTCATAACGAAAGTTCAGCAGCTTTGCATAATGCATGATGCATAATGCCGTTTCCGCAACACCTTTACTCTAGGCGTGGACATGGCACCATGAAGCAGCTTATTCGTTGGAAAGTATTTTGTTCCTCCTTGCGAAACACACTCTCACCCACTGGCTGCCTGAATTTGAACAACACGCAATAAGGTGCACATAAAGCGTTGTCTCACATTACATCCGAAAACCCCGTACCTCTGGTAATCACTTCTTTATGAGAAACCAAATTTCGCGTTAATGCCTGCGCAACTTTGATAAAACGCATTTTGGCCAAAGTTTAAGGGCGCTTGCCATACAAGGTGGTCATACAAAGTTCAATAACAAATTTTTGGTAATCAGCCTTCTCAAGTTTACGTCACTTGCGGCAATGTGTATTCACATCGCCTAGCAACTCCTCTTTAAGAACCCCGGATTCCCCAATCATATACCTTTTTATTAAAAATCCAATGTTTAAGAAAACGTCATGTAGAATATCAAAGCACAATAAAATTAGCCATAGAAGACGTAACGTTTGCCGGAAGACAGCCAGATATTTCGCTTGGTAAGAGGATTTCCAGTTGTTCACAAAAGCCACCACAGTTGCATGAGAATATTTGCTATAGACATTCATCAAAGACGTATCCACTGAGTCAGGCGGCTACTACGCACCGGCCACCGACAAATTGGGCAAACGGTCAATTTCCGAAAATTTAAAACTACAGTCGCCCAAGTGGGTAGAGAAAGCCCACATGCTGAGAGCTACAGACTAGGTTCACAGATGATTTATTTGGGCGAATTGAAGCAGTTCAGTCATGATGCTGGTTAGCGCACTACGCCAAATAAAGAACGAGAAATCAAGAAGGTAACAAAGACAAAGCCTTCTTTCCTTTTTTCGAATAAACTTTAACGGACAACCGTATGCTTAGGATGGTTAAATGGGAACAATAAACAAGCAACAAAAAACACACATCTTTTTAAAGCATGACACACACACACTAAACAACACGTGCGGGATGGAACGTAAAAGGTGACATCATCCGGAAACACCTTGACGGTTCCGCTTTCTTTACCGCGTCAGCTATGGCAGTTGTTTATCGCAGAAGTGCAAAGAAGGCATGCTCAAGCATGCGTGGTCAGGACGCACAATCTCCTCCGCCGCTCATATTTCCACCACTCTCTGATGCTGATTTCATGCAACGAACACGTTGTTTTCAAAGCCGGGCCTACATCCCCACTCGCGCACACGAATGCAAGGATGGCGGGACACAGTTGTCTGAAAAGTGTAACTGTTTAATGTGGCGAATTGGGCGTGTCGGTACATATCTGGAAAGGCGGCAGCGGAAAAAAAACGGCATGGACGTAGACATGAAGACAAGGACGAGCGCTGAACTTCCAACAACATGATTGTTCTGTGTTACTGTATTCAGAAAACAGCCCGTTTGGCCCACAGGTCACCTGCCAAATGACAAAGCGATTGCGTACATTAAGCCTTTCGTACAGGGTACAATTTTCTTCATGTAGTCTTCTTTGCAGCCTTTTGTCGTGCTCTGAAATGTGGTATATCTGCACAGGCTTGAAATCTCGTCCGCGGCCAAGAACACAATGCATACTCGAGCGTTTTGCCCTGTGCTTTTAAGTCTCTGAAAGGCATCGTGCATGTCAGTTAAAACCACTACATTTTTCTTTTTTCTTAGCGCTACATCCCTATTACATTCTTCTTTGTCCCTTCTTTTGCATAGTGCGCCTACCACCATCATGCCTACGCAATGCGTTCAGGCCTAGCAGACGCTAACAGGATAGTATCTTTGTACTCGTCCAGTGCATAGAAATTTCAATCGCTCTTGATAGACCTTTATGGCTAACAGACCAAGGTATTAAGGTGGTTGGTGGATATAGACGCGAAATCGCTATAGGGTATTCTCATTTAGAATAGCTGTCAGTTGGAGTTGTTGGTAAGAAGTGCTACTAAAAGGAATGCTTACCAAGAACACATGACAAAGCGCTACCATCAACTGGAACATTTTATTTAGGAAAGGTGTTCTTATATAACAAATGAATGTACGTTACCACGAAGCCAATATCGGTGAATGGTGGGAATTAAGAAGGGTGAGAATGGCTGTGTCAGCCAGCTGTCTATTCTTCTTTGGAACTCCGACGTTGCTTTTTTTGAATTAAAAAAAGACAGGGGCCTTTGTGTCTTAGATTTAAAGGGGTAGTACATGTGTCTCGGTTGTGATTGAAGGCCCTCGTGTTTGGTATGGATATCTCGCACTGAATTCGGGTTTTCAAAGCTAGTGGCTTCGTGGTGACGTGCAGTCATTCTGTATATAAGAACATCTTTCCTAAATAAAATTTTCCATGTGATAGGAGCGCGTGGTCCTGCGTTCTTGCTAAGTCTCCGTTTTAGTAGCGCTATTTCAATCACGGGGATGTTCTCAAGCACAAGGGCATACAAGACGATTCCGTGGAGCTGTTTAGGGATATTTATAGAAACAACCGAGCACAATTTGTACGGATGGGCTCGAAACGCAAAGAACTAATGGAAGTTCCACAATAACAGAAGCAAGGAGGCCCTCTTTCTTCATTGTTGTTCCCGCTTTTTGTTAAGGGCCTAAAAAAATGACTGGGAAACAGTGCATTTAGTACGGATCTATCTTACATCCGTAATGAGCAAAGGGTGCAAAAGAAGGTCCTTGTGCTGATGTATGCGAACGACACATTGCTACTAGCGGACAATGCAAGGAAGTTACAGCGACTTGCGAATATATGTGGCAATGCAGGAACGGCTCTAGGCATTAAGATTAGAACAAAGAAATCAAGAATTACTACGTTTAGTGAAGAGACAAGAAATTACGTGGTGCCGATTTCATAGCAAGTGATACCCATTGTAATGCAATAAAAATGCCTGGGTGACATAAACCAAGAAAAGACTTACTCAAGTCCCAACCAAGACTATCTGTAAATAAAGTAGAAGAATAATGCAGTAATACTGCAACATAGAGCACTTTGGGGTACAATAAATATCAGGTGGTGTGTTGAATCTGGAGATGACTTATGGTCGCTAACATTCGCAAATGCCGTTATGTGCTTAAAATCAGATATCTTGTCGGGGTTGTAAGTTAACTAAAGATCAGTTGTCCAGTTAGCTTTGGGAACTCATGATAACACAACAAATTGCGCAGTGCATGGACAAAGTACGAATGACATGGATTGGGCCTCTTTTGAAGTGAGGGAAGCGCATATCAAAATGAGTTTTGAGGAAAGGCTCAGGAACATGGTTGAAAAAAAATGGGCGGCTAGCGACCAGCTTGCACAAGTAACGGTGCGTCAGAAGCATGGACACAGATTGGAGCAAGAGGTCAGGAAAAAGGCCAGCCAAGTACAGGGTAACTGACACTAAATAGGCAACCAGGAGTCATAAAAAAGAAAGAGCTTATAACCGATACCATCAATTAAATACAACGGCTAACAACAAGACAGTCCATGTACATGTACAAGAACGATATACGAAAAATCTGAAGGGAAAATCTGTATAATAACACAACGGATTTTGCCTTGCCATTTGAGGCCCGAGATGGCTGCTCGAGGACAAAAACATACCATATAAAAAATGCGCTCAGGTACGAGGCAGGTGTGTGTACAGCAACAAAAGTAGGGAGACCACTCAGCACCTCCCAATGGAAATTCTAAGATGTTCACCAAGCAAGACCCACAGAGAACGTGCACTTTCCAGAGCGTTGAAATTCAAAGAAGATGGTAGGATTTACTAGTCAGCAGTCTAGATAAGTAAGAGACGTTTAGACTATTCGTAAACAAAGTGCAGAGAAGAGATTGATAGAATCGGTCTCATTGAAAGCGTAGGTAATGGTACTATATAGAGGTAAAGGTAAAAAGATGAAGAGATTCGCGGCCACCATGTGCAGTGGCTGGATCGCCACTTGTATTTCATTGCAGAATTGCCTCGTGCTGCATGCTGCTGCTGCTGCCTGGGTGCTGACTATCATAAGAAGCTCAGCGCTGCTTTCACCCCTATCTGTCGTTCATCAAGGCATCACCGGAGAGCTACGGCTCACCCCCAACGTCACGACGACGGGAGCGCCACGGTAGCCTATATAGCGAAGCGTCAAACACCACCGGCTCGGGATTCGCGGCCACCAGGTGCAGTGGCTGAATCGTCACTTGTATTTCATTATAGGTAGGCCTTTGAATTCCATCGGTTGCATACAATTTTTGTAGTTCTTTTTGGCCGCTGATCCCCCTACCTCCATTGTTAGCAGTTTGTTTTGCCTTGATGCGAGATGGGTGTTGATATGTCCATAAATCGCGGGCGGATTGGCACTTTCCTCGCTCACAGTCAGTGAGTAAGCGTCCGAAATAAATGCTTCAACCCTGAAACGGACTTTGTCCGCTGTTTTTGCCCTCGAACTTGCCTGTTAGTGTACTCGTTTGTTGCTTTACTGTTGATTTGTGCCGGAGGTGTGGAGACTAACCCTGGTCCCAAGAATAATGACGTTCTCTCCCTAGTCAATGAATGCCACGCTGAAAATATAGAAATGCCAAATAATGTTCAAAGAGACATCACTGCCATTGAAACTAGTGTAACAGGCATTGAGGGCGCATCGAGTGGTATAGCTCAAATCGAAACCAACTGCGAAGGCATGAGTGAACCAGTGAAAGGAGTCAAGTCGCGTATAACCCGGGCAAATGCAGAAATCGGTGGTGTTGTAGATGACATCAATAATAGAATGCGAAGAAACAACCTGCTTGTAAAGGGCCTTCCTGAAACTGAAAATGAACACTACGAGAAAACAGAGAGCATTGCCAAAGAATTCTTCTCGGCTCAACTTAAACTAACTCTCGGAAATATAGAAGGTGCCCATAGGATTGGCCACCCCGGTCTGATTTCAATCGCCACATTATCATTAAGTTTCTCAACTACAAATAAAGAACAGGAGCACTGCATGCGCAACGCTTTCAAACTAAAGAATCTGGCTTCACCTAAAGTATGGCTGGAAGAAGACTCCTCGCCTGAAATCGAGCTGGCACGTTACAAGCTTCGACACTTTGCCAAGGGAATCCTCAAGGAAAACGAACGTTTTACGCTCTGTTTAACACACTTCGCATGCAAGATGGCACCTATCGGTATGCCTCACTGTCCAATTCTGTCGTTCTAGTGACTAAAACACGCCAATCCTTGCATAAATGACCCGCCGCAGCGACTCACTACAAGCTAGCTAGGCATAAAGTTTCATTGCTGCTGGCAAACTTCCGAAGCTAACTTAACAAAGTTGATATCTTGAAAACACTGATACACGCGTGTGATACTGATATCATGATCGGTACAGAAATGTGGATCACCGAGCATATTGCTGATAATGAACTATCGTTGCCCAAGTCATTTGTTGCTTTTCGGAGAAAGCGAAAAGTGCCGCGGGGAGGTGGCGTAATAATTGCGGTTAAAAGGAATTTGTGCCGTCTTTTACACCTGTTAACACGCCACTTGAAATTATTTGGATTGCTACGCGTCATTGGCACGCGCACTGTGTTATTGCTTCGTGCTACCGACCTCCCGATAGCCAGCCAGATTTTGTTGATCTTTTCAACGATGCTATCGAACAGGTCACACATCAGTTCCCGAATGCCACACTGGTTTTGGCCGGTGATTTTCATTATCCAGCAATAAACTAGTTCACTCCTTCTGTTCTAGGTAACAATAGTCGCCAAGAATACCTTCACTTTCTGCATACTGTGCACCTTCATAACCTTTTCCAATTGTCAAAAATCCCTACACGAGGCGAAGATATTCTAGATCTGATATTTACAAAGCATCCTGAATACGGAAACGCTCTTGTTCTTGAAGAAATAAGAGACCATAGGGCCATTCACTGCACTATAGAGGTACCACAATCAAAGAAACTTGGGAAGTGAAAGCAATGATTCACTGTGCTGATGTAGATATTACCAAAATGAACCGCATGTTCACGCCTTTGTGGCCGAATTCCTGCTCAATTTCGCACACCGATCAGTTCACCACAACTGGTCTTTATATAGAGACAACATAGATTCATAGATTTTTCCAAAGCTTTCGATACCGTACTTCACTCAAAACTACTGTCCAAACTAAATGCCATTCTTAACAACCCTCAATTAGTGAACTGGATAGAAAGTTTTTTGTCTCACCGCACTCAATTCGTAAGCTTTAACTCCATTAATTCTTCGGTGGTGGATGTGTCATCGGGCGTCCCTCAAGGCTCGGTCCTAGGACCTCTACTTTTCTTACTATTTATTAATGATTTGCCACACGAGATATCATCTAAAATTCGAATGTATGCAGATGACTGCGTATTGTATGACATCATTTCATCTCCCTCTGAGCATGTTCGCCTTAGTGAATCATTCCTCAGATTTGCTAAATGGTGTGAAACATGGCAAATGAATATTAACTTCCGTAAGACTGTCGTTATGTCCTTCTCTAATAAAGCTAACCCGTTCCTTTTCAGCTACGGATTTAATGATAATTTAATTCAACGGGTTTCTGAATATAAATATCTTGGTCTCACGCTCACCACTAACCTGTCCTGGTCAAAGCACATTGATTCCATTACGACTAAAGCTCTACAAAAACTCGGTTATTTACGTCGTACTCTGTCTAATTCTCCGCGCGACACTAAATTACTGTTATATAAAACTATTGTTCGCCCTATACTTGAGTATGGTAGTATCGTTTGGAATCCCTACAAGCAGTACGAAATAGACAGAGTTGAGGCCATACAAAGGAAAGCGATCAGATTTGTCTACCGACGTTATGACCACCAGTTCTCGCCATCGTCAGTCATGTCTTCACTCAACCTGACATCTCTCGCCGAACAGCGACACGTTCATTCCTTAAAATTTTTTCATGGCATTATTCACTCATCTTGTCGCCTCTCCAGTAATGAATATATCACCTTTGCAAAAATCTCTTCTAGTAGGAGACATCACGCGCTTAACATTACACCATTTTTTGCACGCACTAATACTTTTAAGTATAGCTTTTTCCCTAAAACAATTGAAGCCTGGAATTCGCTACCAGGAACCAACTGTTCTCTCCCATTAAATGAATTCTTGTCTGTACTCCCTCAACACTGCGCCTAAACTTTCTTTGTTGCCTATTGTATTTCTTTCATGTATTGTATTATCCACTCCTGCTATAGCCCCAGCAGGGGCTGCAGTATGTGTAAATAAATAAATAAATAAATAAACATTAAAACATTTGAAGATTCCTGTGTGCCAAAATTAACTCTCTCATCCAAAACAGACGATCCTTGGTTCACACGTGATGCCAAGAGAACTACTAACAAGAAGCGGGCGTTTAGAAAAGCTCCGACATCAAATACCCATATAGACTAGGAAAACTACAAAAAGCTGTCGAAGTTTACAAAGACCTCAATCAGTGATGCTAAAAAGAAATACTTTAATCGCACATTGCCTTATATGATGATCGCCGACCCTGGAAAATTTTGGCGTGTAATAAACCCGAAAGGAAAGCTATCGAGCGTACAACTGAAATGTGAAAAAGGTGACCTACTGTCGATAGAAGAAACTGCTGAGCATTTCAATCAGCATTTCTCTTCGGTCTCCTCATGCCGCTACAATCTACGATGCTGCAAGTGCAAGCAATGCCAACAATAACAATAACAGAAACTGGCATAGCACGCGCAATAGAGAGGCTTCAATGCAAAACTTGCCCTGTGCCGGGTGGTATCAGCGCAAAACTTTTGAAGCTAACATCAGACAATTCATCTTACCTTTTATCACTAGTCTTTCAACAGTCACTGGACACTAGAATTCTTCCAGATAACTAGAAGATTGCGCATGTAATTCCTTGCTTTAAGTCTGCAGACAACAATTTCGATAACAATTACCGTCTGATTTCTCTTACATCTATTTGCTGCAAACTACTTGAGTATCTCATATAGTCAAATAATATCTTACATTGAATCTAATAAATTACTGTTTTGAAAAACAACACGGCTTTCAGAAAGACCGATCCTATAACACCCAGTTGTTTCAGCTAGTAATCAATTTACACCTCTCCAATAATGGGTCACTTTTCATCGATTAAATTTTTATTGACTTTTTTAAAGCATTCGATCGCGTCCCTCACCAACGTCTACTAACGAAACTACGTAGCCCACAGCTAAATGACAAAACATTTATACGGGTTAAGGGCTTTCTAACAGACTTCAGAGTGTTGAAATCAATCACTACGCATCTCACCACAAGCATGTCAAGTCTGGAGTCTCACAAGGATGAGTTTTGGGACCACTGTCATTTTTAATCTACACAAACGATATGTCGACTAACACTTAGTCTTCCATGCGTCTTTTTGCTTAAGACTGTGTAATATATAAATAAATAGGAAACCATAACAACACTTTAACCCTACAATCCGACTTAACGACTCTTTCAGAATGCTGCAGCAAATTGCAGATGAAAATTAACATCGAAAAAACTAAACACGCTAAATTTGGTCCCGGTCTCATTTTATTGCCTAACGAGTACCTAATTAACAATTGTGCGGTTGATAGAGTTTCCTCGATTAAATACTTGGGAGTTCTGTTCACTTGCACTCTGAATTCAAATAATCATATAGAACTAATCAATAGCAAAGCTATTAGAAAGCTTGGCGTTCTAAAACGTCGCTTACGCATTGCTAATTCCGACACCAAACTTGACTTGATTCGTTAATTGAACCATCATTAGAGTGCTCGTCTAACATATGGCATCCCCCCACATTACGCTTAACTTACTTAAATGCTGGAATCAATTAAAAGTAAAGCAGCTAGATTCATCTCGCCCTCATATTCTCGTTAGCACAGCGTGTCATCCATAAAAAGAACCGTTGGCATTTTACCTCTCGTAATACGCGGAAAATATTCACGATTATCCTTTTTTCACAATGTTTATTACAGTGGCAGTGCCTTTTCACGCAAATTCATTCATCCAGCAGCCCACATCTCCGCCCCTATTGACCACGATCTCAAGGTATACCCACCCTTCGCGCGGACTACAAAATATTTACACTCACCTTCAGTCTTGTCAATGAATCAGTATAACGCCTTTACGCCGTTCATTGTCAACATTAAGGAATTATCTTCTTTCCAATCGGGTTTACTAAACGACCTTAATGCGCAAGCCTGCCATCCCAGTTGGTCTTTTCTGAACTATGATGTTACCCTCCTTGAGCGCCCTACTACCTTTGATCACTGTCATGTATTTGTTGCGTTGTTCTAAATAGTGTTGTCGTTCGATCTTCTGTTATTGCATCATATAATCTTGACGCCATGCTACTACTAGATGCACTGTATCTTCTTAATGCTGAAAAAAGTTATGCTCTTTATTTTGTGCTTTGATGTTCATGCTTACAACCCTCCTTTTGAAGTTTCTTGTTGTTGTTATCCCCCCTATGTAATGCCCTATTCTGGGCCCTTAGGGTAAATAAAGGAAATTAAATGAAATAAAAGTAAAGATGGAGATCAGGTAGGCACACTTCTAGATTGCTATGGATGTAGCAAAACCTGAGTAGATAAGGCAGGATGGGGGTGACTATTTGTCGCCGCCGCGTCCTAAAGGGTAATACCAATTAAAATTGTCGTCAACGCGATTTGTGGACATTTCTAGTAATTAATGGATTTGTAGAGAAATATTTTCGTGAAAGAATTATTTAATCATTTTGTTTACTCATGAAGTTAACCCATGTTCAACTATCAGAATCTTTTGAAAGCAGGCTGAGACGTTCGTTACGCGTAGCCATGACCGCTTGACAAAAAAAAAGAAATTTTTAGTAATTGAGTTGCTTGCAACTACCCTGTCATACTACTATGTGATGAAAGCTATAGCATTTGTCACCTTTGCTATGCGGTTACATAAATATACATGAGGATGATTAATAATAATAATAATAAGCAATCATTCAATCACACGTGGTTATTTAAGTGTCGAGGAATAGCCTCGAAGGCCTTGGTGCTCGCGCACTCGGCAAAACAATGGACAGGAAAATCAGTACAGGCGCGCACGCATGAAAAATTTATAATTTCGTGAACAGAGATTTTAACAGAGCATAGCATAGGTACACAAAGAGAACACAGAGCAAAAGTGCAGAAACAGAAAAAAGGATTCCAGAATGACGGAACACACAACAGATATGAATTTCCCCTACAAGTGCCGCCCTCAAACGACGGAGGCGTACTCAAGAATTGAAAGGCATACGCTCTTACATAAAGTTACAAGCGGTACAGGTTGTTTGAAGTCTCTCATCACCCGAGATATTGTGCCGAGCGTTCGAAGTGAACGCTGCCTTGTCTGTTGCGCGTGGGCGAGGAACTCGGAAAGCTATCGAAGTACGCTACAAGGTCCTTTGTTTGCTGAGCTCTTGGCAGGAGAACGTCTTTAACGCCATAGGGAATATTCCTATTAATATTCCGCATGAAGCTTATAAATTTCGTTTTTGATGCATTTATGACTAGCTTCATTCCAGCGCACAATGGCGCAAAATTCGTAATGTCCTTCTGAAGAGCAGCGCAAGCATTAAAATTTTTTACCGCTTTGAAAAGTTTCGCGTCATCAGCATATAACATATTTGAAGAGTTCTGAATGACTGCAGAAACGACATTAATAAACAGCCAGAAAAGAAGAGGGCCCAGGACAGATCCTTGAGAAACTCCACTTGTAACCACATAGAGTTCTGACGACTGACCATTCACGCCAACGTAGCTGTACCGGTAGCGTAGGTAGCTTCTTATCAGCTCTGTGACAGAGAGGTATAGATGTTGTGTCAACTTATGAAGCAGTATTTTGTAGCATACAGCATTAAGCACCTTACTGAAGTCAAAATAAATGACATTCAGCGGTCCTTTCTTATACACTGCTTGAGATGCCTGCATCACGAAGCTAACGAGGTTGGTAGTTGTGGCGCGTCCCGATATGAATCCATGCTGTTGAGGAATTATAGTATTTTTAATACAGGATGAAATTATTGAGTGCGGAGTTGGCCCGAATAATTTATTTATTTAGTTTACTTATTTATTTATTTACCCTCAAGGCCAATGGCATTACCGAGGGGAGTGGGGAAAATACAATTATGAAGAAAGCAAGATACAGGGAATTATAATAACAATTTCAAACAGGCATGTACTTAAACAATGGTGGTCAGGAGCGTAGCCAGGGGCGGGGGAGGGGGGGGGAGCTTACGGGGCTTCAGCTCCCCCCCCCCGAAATTTTTTCGTGCTGTTCATGCACCACCGACCAAAGCAACTCCCGGCGCCGGAAATCACTCTGAATTTTGTCTATAATGTCTTTTTCACGCTCGAAAAAACAAAAAAAAAACATTTAACCGCGCACATCGCGAACTCGGGCTGGATTTCGCGGCAACGCCCATGCACCGGGAGTCGCATAACGCAAGCAGCCCCAACCTAGCACACACTTTGAAGGGCGTGTTGATAACGAACGGGCTCGCTGCGGCATCTCGCGAAGGCGGCAGAATCTACGGAGCGCGTGGATGTAAATGTCGAAACTTTATGGGTATAATAAAGTTCCCATAATATTTTGATGTGAAAGATGCATTGGCATTACCAAAGTTTTGCTTTAGATCTTCAATTGCGGAACTTTGTGGGTTTAATGTTGTTTTAAAGATTTGATGCCAAAGGTGCATTGACTTTTCTAACCTCGTTCATCATAACATACAACAAGACAAGCCAAATCAACACAATATCAGACAAGTCGACAAAACACTCAGTGAGGTCCGATGAGACGAAGCGTTGTGGTGGTTCATTTGAGCCGTCATGTCACAAAAAAATATCAACATATTTTTTTTCACTTACGCCAAAGCATCCATATCAAGACAATAAAGCGAGCAAAGGTAACTACGTTCTTATTTACTGTTTATATTTTGACTTTTATTCGTGAGGACACATTGAGCCACTTCAATTTTTTTGTTCTCACTACCCTACCCGCGGGCTGCCAGAGCCAGCCAGAGCGTATGCGTTTTTCCTGGTGTAGTCCCGACCACCGCGCGGCGCACTTCGGTGCGCGTTCGGTTTTCTCTGGCCGAGTGGATTTTCGCCTGGCGGAGTTTTGGACGCTTTCTGGCTAGCCGAAGAGAAAAAAAACACAATGGCCGCTCGCCGATATCACTGTGGAGACTCGACTGATTGCATTGCGTTCCCTCGAGGGCAGCCTCACTGGAAAGTCTTGTCTCGTCGGTGTAGGATACAGCGCAGTATGCGTATGGTTCTCGGTGTACCAAGCGTCTCAAGTTTTCTTTAATATTCCTTCGGTAGCCACACTAGGTGCCCAAAGTAGGCATTCGATTGTGGCCAACATGCTTTCCTTTGCCTTTTTTTTAAGTCCGTGTTTCCGCCCCACAACAGACAAAAAGACATTGTCGCGGCGCAGGAAATTGTCGCATGGTGAAAGCTCGACTTTGCTACTTCTTTTCCGGAAAGTAATGGGCCACGGGACACTTCACTTACCGGATACTCTTACCATATTATTGAGATAGCAATTATATCGAACTCCACGAGCATTCTTGCCGTCGCCGTCGTCCTCATGTTCATGTTCCGCATGCTGTAGGTGAGAGTGACAGCGTAGGGGAGGGGGGGGGGGGGGGGGTGAGCCGACGATGGCGGCTCAGTCGTGTGTGCGCAAAGGCGAAAAGCGGGGAGGAAGCGCGCCGCCTTCCGTCGCGCGCAATACATCGGGCGGAGTGGACGAAATGGGGGTGGGATCTAGGATTCTGTGAATCTGTGATAGCGCAAAGTGTTTATTTCCCTTGTTTGACGCATTATATACGGTGATTGTTTCTTAGATACGTATATTTACTGGAGACATACGTATATTTGAATATCTTGTTGCGAGGTTTTGTGTATACATGCAGTGAACTTTGTTTCCAGTAAAACTTTTTTTGCTCTTTATCAAGCTGTATCTTCGCATTTCTAATGTACGAGGGCCAGTCAAATGAAGGCGAGCCTACCCAGACCGCACAATAACGGTTCCGTTCATTGCCTTTGAGGCATGCGCGTGGTACACAGGTATCTCTAATTTACAAAAGTGACACGCAGGTGTGAGGATAAATGTTATTTAATGCTCTCATACACTGGGTTGAGCATGGTTGCATGACGTAATGGACGCTCCAGAAGTTGAGCAGCGTGTTGCCCTGAGGTTCTGGCAGCTGAAGGTGTTTCCTCAAAAGAAATTATTCGCCGTATGGCTGCCGTGTACGATGAACATTGCATTTCATTGGCCACTGTGAAGCGTTCGAACCAACGGTTCAAAGAAGGACGTGAAAGTTGCAAATACGATCCAAGACCGGGCCAAAGCCACCGTGCAATCACCTCCTAACAAATGCAAAGATTGATAAGCTGATGAGAAAAGAACGGAGGATAAACATCGATGAACTGGCAGAGCGTGTGATCAGTCATGGTTCGGTTCACGCCATAATTCATGAATATATCGGTTATCAGCTCTTGTGGGCGCAATAAATGCCCAAGATTTTGAACCACTGCTAGAAGACGGAGAAGTTCAGCGCTGCCTTGACTCATCTGATCCGGTATCATAGTGAGGGTGACGACTTCTTGTCTGCAATTGTGATCGGGGACGGACCATGGTGCCACTACTACGAGCATGAAACACGACGGCAGAGGTTACAGTGGAAACATTCGTATTCACCACCCCCAAGAAAGCAAAGGCCGTCGTTTCCACCGGGAAGGTAGTGAATTTTTTATTTTTTATTTTTGATCGTCAGGGGCCATTACTGATAGACTTTGCTAAATCTTGAGAGACTATCAATTGCTTCCGATATCGTGAAACGCCGGATCGGCTGTGTGTCGCCATCAAGGACAAACGACGTCGAAAATTGACGAATGAGGTCATCTTGTTCCATGGAAATACCCGTCGCCACGTCGCTGATGTGGTTAATATAAAACTGGCAAAGTTCAAGTGGGAAACGCTGCAACATCCGCCATACAGCTTAGACCTGTCGCCTTGCGACTTGCACATATTTGGGCAACTGAAAAAACAGCTCAAGGGAACCAGATTTATGTCGCACGACGACGTGAAAGAGTCAGTTAGACTTTTTGAAGCAGCAACCCAAGCAGTCCCAAGACGGAAATCACGCGACTCCTTAATTATAGCGACAAATGTCTGAATGCTCATGGAAGCTACCCTTAAATGAAGTACCCCGTTTGTCATATATTCGCATTGCCTTACCTTCATTTGACTCGCGCTCGTACATTTGGTAGAACTCCTGCTTTTTAAACGTGCTCTCTGTTGCGACTATTATTTTGGTGTAATCCCTCACAATACACGACCGGTGGCAGCTGCTCCTGCGTAATACATTGGAACAAATGACAGCGTCATTGATATTTTTCACTGGCCGTTGCATGTGTACAAGAATATAAACAAGGTTCTTGAACGACAAAGTTTCAGTAACATGTTTGTCCTCAACTTGTTCATTTCATGGCCTTTACATTTTTTATATCAGCGGCATGCACTGCTTTGCTGGTTTCAAACTGATATAATTCTAAAGTTCCTGCGATTTTTTCTCTACTTATTACATAGACAAACAACATGGAAGCATTGATATCAGTTATTTTGGGCATAATTTTTGGCACGTACGAGTATTCTTTTAATAAAAAGTACATGATTTACTTGTTTTGACAGTGCGTAGCATTCAAGAATTCGTTTGCAGCATGTTTGGAAATGGCAATTCAGTTATTATTAATGTATTTGATCGCTCGGCCAATTCTTTAAGAGGAAGCTTTAGCTCGGGCCCAACTCCGATGCGGCCTATTGAAGTACATGTAAAACGCAGAAAGGCATTTCTGAGATAACCCCTGAATTGCTTTTAATGACATTTGTTGCATTTGAGAGAGAAAGTTGAATTCTAGTGTCTGTTGGGAGCGGAATTTTGATTTAGGGCCTAAATTTTGTTTAAAATATTCGTTTTAATGGAAAGTTCGAAAAAAAATAGAAGCACGACGTTTACAAAGTAATAGCTCTGCATCAAGAACATATATCGCGGTTTTGTAAATGGCATCTACTATAACAGACAAAGTGGACAAATTTGGTGTGTCGATTTGCATCTTACATGTATTGGTTACATTGTGTACAAGGGTTCTGCGAAAGCCGTATTTGCATACTAAATTTTTTGAGATTCCTGTGTAACACATCAATTTCTTCCGCTGTAGATGTACTGTTAGGTAGAATTCACCGAATTGTGACATCGTTTTTCATTGTTGAGTTACAATTTTAAGCTTGATAGTTCCATTTTCTGAAAGTTTGCGATTTTTGCCCATTTTTAATACAGAGTTGACAACCTAAATGAAAAATTGGAAAGAAACAGTCACTAGAATATAAGTTTTTTTAATTCAGAGAATGACAAACCTTGTCAAATTTGGTGCAGTGGTTGCCGAGAACAACAAATTCTCTTTCTGCATGCATTTAGATCGCAGCACCCGAGCTAAAGCTTCCTTTTAAGGAGGACGCCGAGCTGCAACCTCAGCGTCCCGCCCCCCCCCCCCCCTCCCCCCAAACGAAATTTCTGGCTACGCCACTGATGGTGGTTAACGCCCCGAGAAAGCGTTGGTTATCAATGATTGATGCAATGTCAGCAGGAAGGTGGTACCATTCGATTGCTGTGTGCGGAAGACAAGATTCGGGAAATATTTTCGTTTTACAAAATAGAAGGCCTACCTTACGGCGATGATCAATGGGAAGGGACATATATGGCGGTGATAGAATAAATTTGTCATGGAGAATGGTATGGTAGTTTGTATTATGAGATAAATTCAAGCAGCTAAGTTTTAGGCATGCTGCGCATAGGAGAGAAACAGGCCTGCAGTTACTCGCAGCAGTTCTTACCCCTAAATTAAAGGCGGGAACGAAGAGCGCTATTTTCCAAGCGTTTGGGAATGTGTTCGTATTTAAAGCAGAATTAAAAATACAAGTAAGCACTGGAACAAGCAAGTACCCGTAAGCCTTAATCAAAGCAGGTGGAATATCATCAGGACCACAGGAAAAATAGGGTTTTATGGGATGCATGCTGTTTACGACAAGTTGCTCTGAGACAGATATACTTGAATCCAGGGAAGGGTGATTGGAAAGCTCACTAACTCGGTCACTGTGCCCTTCTCCATACACAGACCCGAAGTGTAAAGCGAAGGTGCCCCCGAAATCTGGCACAGGTTGGCTGTCGCCCTTAAGTAGAGAGATATCTTGTGTCGTTTTGGTGGATGACTGTTCACGAACGTGTCTCCTGAAAGACTTTAAATTGTTCGAAGTTTTACCTTCCACATGTGATATACAGATGGCATGACCACGCTTGTAAATACGTTCAGAGAGTGCCCTGTGCATTTTAAAATATATGTGCCCGTGTTCTTGATTTGTACGATGTGACTTCCTGTGAGCATGGTCCTTAATCTTCAAAGCAGTTTTCAGTTCAACAGAAAACCAGTGCGGAAATTTAGAGCATTTGGCACCTTTTAGTGCTGTGAAGTACTTAATTCTACCGTGCATAACATTCGTTAATGCCGTGACTTCGTCATTAACATCTCTTAGTTCTACTACTGAAGACCAGTCTGCATTATTAGGATATATAGTGGTAAAGACTCACGTAATATGCATTTGAGGAATGGAAAGACCCAGGTTTTGCTGTATCCTTTAATCTCCCGCTACTAGGTATTGCGAATTGTAATCAAAAATAAAGCCGGGGGTGATATTTATCTGGCTTTACAAAGGGAAAATCGCCACAGGATGCATTCACAGCTTCTGCGTTACTAAGGCATAGGTGTAGTACATTGCCACAAGAGTTGGAGGACATTGTTAAGTTGGCAGAGAGATATAAAAGATATAAAATCAAGTAACGAGTTGCACTTGGCAGATAAGTGAAAAGAATGGGTTGAAATTGCAACACTTTGTCAGGAAATGCCAGACGTATTAAGATCACCAATAATGAGTATTTTGTGGTTAGTATAGGACGATATAACATTTTCAAAAGCGGCTAGAATAGTCGTGTACATCTCAATATTTATATCAGGCGCAACATAGGAATTCCCCTACTAATAGCCTATCACTACCAGCACCAAGAATCTCCGCCCAGACGTATTCCATTGCACATTCCAAATCAGGGCGCCGAACCGATATGAATGATTGATTGATCGGAATAGAAGGACCACAACACCTTTTGATTTCGGTGAAGAAGCATCGCAGTCTCGTCAGAAAACTTCATAAGTGGGCGGTAAGTATGAACTAGATGGTATTTCAGGGCACAACCATGTCTCTGTTAAGGCAATGATGGGGAAACAAAATGAAATGACTTTGGAGAGAAAGTCATTCACCTTTCTGCATAATCCACGAACATACCGATAGAAAACTCCCACATCACTGATCGTTCTTTCATCTCGCTGAACATTTATCAATATCATAGTTTCGTAATCTTCTCCTCCGAGGGGGGCGCTGCGAGCTGTCAAGGAGAGTGGACGCATTTCACGTCGGCTCCATCGAATCGATGTCCTGCCGCCCAAAATTTGTTCTGCACCTCCCGAAACCAGTTGGACTACATCCGCGAAGTCACCAGGAACCCGTGAACATCGTTATTATCCAGGTGGGCCAATTTTTGGCAGTTCTACGGGACTCTCTTCTTCAACCACGCGAACGCCGTAGGCGCGGTAGCCGCGGACGCGGCACCAGACGCGGCCTCCATGGCTCTCGTACGGGGCTATGACCCAGACAGCATGCGAGAAATGGAGCTTTCGACCGCGGAGACGCCAGTTTTTGATGAAACTACGGAGTATACCATCCAGAAAAAGTTAGAACAATGGGAGCGAGCAACCTCGACGCGTGCCCGTTCCGAACATCAACGCAGCCACGGTGGCGGCAGTGACGGCCACGTCAACACTCTGGCTCTTGGCAAGCACGCTCAAAGTAAACGCTGGAAGCCACAAGTCATGCCGAAATTCGGAGCGGAAGACGCTGTAGTCGTCATCAAGCCAAAGGGAACGCTCAACCTCGCACAATTTAAGGGCAGCAACCAGATCGGGGAAGCAACGTACGCTGCTGCCGGCATTCCGCGCGCGTCGCAGGATCTCGCAATTTGGCCGGCCTGGGACCAGAATATAATTATTATTGGCATCAAGAACGCCCAACTTATTCGTCAGGTCCTTGCGATCGGACAGCTCCAACTCGGAGGACAGGCCCGAGCGGTTCAAGCCTACCTCAAGTCATCGGACAACACAAGCCGTGGTGTTATTCAAGTGGATCCCACAGCCACTGAAGCGGATATTACTCAAGCCATTTATTCGCCAGAGGCTCCAGTAGTAGGAGTCCGAAAATTAGGAGAGACCAACGTAGCAGCGATCACGTTCGAGGGCCGGAGGGTGTCTTTCAACGTTTATTATTGGGGCGAAGCTGTGCCGGTTCGCCTCTACCGCAAGACGACGCCAGCCTGTCCCCGCTGCGGCACGATCGGACATCGCGCCAATGTTTGCCCTAATCCACAGGCCGGTCGATGCCAGGCTTGCGGTGAGACGGATCTAGAAGAGGGCCACGAGTGTCAACCCAGCTGCCTCATTTGCGGGGGCCCTCATGCCACGGGATCAATTCAGTGCACGCAAAAGTACAGGAGAGGCGGTGCTGGAACTGGGGCCAAGCGGAAGCCCGTCAATGGAAAAGCCAGTCAGCAACATCACTCCAGGAACGCTGGAGGGAGCGAAGCCCCCGACCTGCAAGCTCGGACGCAGGGGGCGACCCCTTCGCCTCGACCGCATGCAGGAGCCTTCAGAGGGGGCCCCAAAGGAGGCGCTCGTCCAGCAGACAAACACGATGGGCCAGAGCCAGAACACAGTCCCGGGAACAAAACGAGCAGCAACAAGGTGAGCTGGGCCAGTGTGGTTGCCTCCCCTCCCCTCACGTTGGCTAATGAGAGACTTAGGGCTGAGAACGCGAGGCTCAAACTAGAAATACAACAACTTAGAGAGAAGACGGAAGCGAACGATACAGGAAACTCTAGAACACTTCAGGTACCCTCAGCTCAGGCGATGGAGGAGGACAACCCTCCCCCGTTGCCGTCAGGTAGTGCGACTAAGTCACCTCCTCGTATGTCAGAATTCGGCCGAGGAGCGTCGGGCGGCAGCGTAGCGTTGGCGGCTGCACCCTCGACAGAGGAGTGTACCACACGCGCAGATGTGGACGCAATTACAAATAAATTCAGTTCATGGATGGAAAGCATGGAAAAGCGCATGCGAGAGGAAATCGAGAAAGTGGAATGTCGCATGCTACCAAGCCTACAGGCTAGCGTAGAAAGAATTGAAGAGACGCTAAGCAAAAAAATTGAGCAGTACTTACAAGGAATGACAGAGCAGACAATTCAAAAAATGTTAGAGCCGCATCTCTCAAAACTCCATGCTTACGAGATTAGGATTGACCGTAAATTACAAGAATTCGCTGAATGCTCGCGCACTAAGACACACAGATTGACAGGAAAAATGGGTACCAGGCAGATTGTGTCTGATGATGCGCTTGACCTGAGTAAAGAACAAGGACTGACCTCTTCCAGTTTGCAATATGGCTCGTCAAACTAAGTTAACAATGTTACAATGGAACTGCAGGGGTTTTAAACGTAAGCGGGAATCTCTGCAACAGTATGTGGACTGTCTAGATGAGAGACCGGATGTAATCGCGTTACAGGACGTTAATGCCGCAGTTAAATTCAGGTCGTACAGTACGCATCAAACTAACACTTCGACTTGCATACTTGTACATAAAGACAGTACGGCTTCAACTGTAGACCTCGAACTTAATGCTGAAATAGAACATGTGTTTATTCGTATCCTCCCTAACACTCGTTCCAGTAAAGGGGCGTACGTATTTAACATATACAGCCGCCCTAAACACAGGACAGCAGTCTTTGACGAAATTTTTCGAAAAGCAATGCAGGCTGCAAAAACTGCGCCTCTCATTATAGTGGGGGATTTTAACACGCACAGCTTTCTTTGGGGTTACAACAACGAAAACGTAAAAGGCAGGAAACTGGCAGCAGCAATATCGGATATGGCTCTTACTATTCTGACGGACCCGCAGCATCCTACAAGAATAGGCAATAGCGTTTCAAGGGACACATGCCCAGATTTAACGCTGGTCAAAAATGCTAAAAATTGCGAGTGGAAAAATACGCACGAAACCTTAGGCAGTGATCATTATATACTCCGAATTTGCCTAGACCACAACAAGCATCGTAAACACAGGGGACAAGCTCGGCTTACGAATTGGTCGCTTTTTCGAGAGTCCGAGGGTCCTCAGCTCGACTCGCCTATTGAGGATTATGAGCAATGGGCTGAGTCACTTCTAGCTACCAGAGAGAAAGTCACGAGAACGCTGCACACCTCGGAGGATGTCCCGGCAGTCGACAACCACCTTCTCCACCTCTGGGAGGCCAGGAGAGGCCTCACCAGAAGGTGGAAAAAGCAAAAACACAATCGCAAGCTTAAAATCAAGATTGCTGAAATTACACGACAAGCGGAGGAATACGCATGGACCTTAGCCAAAAACAACTGGCTAATCAAGTGCGACTCATTAAGAGGTGGGCTTGGCGTCAAGTCTACGTGGAGCCTACTGCGATGCCTCATCGAACCCAGCAAGACGAGCGGAGAGCAGAAGCGGAACCTCAAGAGAGCCCTCCACAGCTATGAAGGTGCGGATGAGCAGCTGGTGGCAGCCCTGACGAGCAAATACCTCTGTACGACCAAAGATGACGAGCCTGTGTTGCAGTATGAAGGCAAAGATAATCCAGAACTCGACAGAGACTTCGAAGTAGAAGAAATACAGGCGGCGCTACTAACCATGAGAAGAGGTACGACGCCAGGACAGGACAAAGTTACAGTCGGCTTGCTCGCCAACATGAAGAAGAAGATGCTAGGCCAGCTGACGGATTATATCAATGAGTGCTGGAGAGCTGGCAAGCTGCCCCTGGCGTGGAAATCGGCAGACGTCAGCTTTATCCCTAAGCCGGGCAAAGAGGTAAATATTAACAATCTCCGTCCTATTTCACTCACGTCATGTGCCGGCAAGCTGATGGAGAAAGCAGTGCATGCCAGACTTTCAGCGTATTTGGAGGAAAACGATTACATGCCCCACACCATGTTTGGCTTCAGGGAGCGCCTATCCACGGAAGACGTACTGCTGCAGCTCAAGATGGAAGTTATTGACCCACCCAACAAACGCAGTAACAGAGCCATCTTAGCCCTAGATCTCAAGGGTGCTTTCGATAATGTGAAGCACTCAAAGATCCTGGAGAACCTGCGGAAGACACAGTGTGGAAGAAGGACTTTTGAATACATCAGAGACTTCCTACTAGACAGACAGGCTCATGTAAAAATCGGAGATTTTAGGTCCCAGCCAATCCCTATGGGCACCAGGGGCACGCCACAAGGAGCCGTCCTCTCCCCTCTGCTCTTCAATATTGCTCTTATAAATTTGCCTGAGCAACTCGATCGCATAGAAGGAATTCGGCACGCCCTCTATGCAGATGACATCACGGTCTGGGTGACGAAGGGCAGTCTGGGGCAGATGGAAGAGGCGCTCCAAGAGGCTGCTTCGACAGTCCAAAAATATGCTGAGGAGTGCGGACTGCGCTGCTCTCCGGAAAAATCGGCACTTCTAATCATGCGCAGACGAGAAGATGAAGCCCCGGTCAAAATTAGGGTGCACGACACTGCGATCCCTGAAGTGGAGACAGTGCGTATCCTGGGACTACTGGTTAACAACAAGGGTGTCAACGCAGCAATGATTACTCAACTCCGTACATCATGCGAACAAGTAATGCGAATGATCACACGTATCACCAATAAAACGAGAGGGATGATGGAGAACGACACTCTTTGGTTGGTCAAAGCCTTTATACTCAGCAGAATTGTGTACGTAGCTCCGTACCTTCGGATGAGGAGGTGCGATTTAAAACATTTCGATGTCATGATCACAACAGCATATAAGAAGGCACTAGGACTGTCGGTCAAAACATCTACAGAGCGCTTATTGCAGTTGGGGGTGCACAATACAACAGATGAGATAATTGAGGCCCACCTATTAAGTCAATATGCCAGATTGGCAGGAACGAAAACAGGACGCAAGGTACTAGAGGACCTAAATATCGGCTGTCCTTACTATACGGCAACAAGACAAGACATTCCGAAAGAGTGGAGGGGCAAATTCGCGACACTGCCCCTTCCTAAAAACATGCACCCAGAATATCATCAAGCAAGGAGGAGGGCAAGAGCCAAGAAGATGGACCAGATCTATTCTAAATTAGAGGGGGCCTTCTTCGTGGATGCTGCGGGTCCGGTGGGAAGAGTCTCCACAATATCGGTGGTGCATCAAGGGCAGACGGTCAATGGACTTTCTGTTCGGCACGGGGAAATTGCAGAATTGGAAGAGGCGGCGATCGACATGGCGGCTTCGCATCCAAGTTCAGAATACATCATTACAGACTCGCAAACTGCATATAGAAATTACACGCGGGGCCGAATTGCACCGCTAGCTTGCAGGATCCTCAAACAATCTGGGGTCTTCGCTTCGCGCAAAGAGCTGATTTGGGTGCCAGGTCATGAGGGTGTAGAGGGAAACGAGCGTGCACACGCTGCCGCCCGGGCTTTTCTCCCCCGGGGTCCCTCCTCCTCCCTCCCCGAAGACTCGGACTTCCCAGTGCCATTAATAACTTATGCAAACGTATTACAACACTTGCGCTTATCGCGACGAAAATACCCGGGCCCAGTTAAGGGATTAGACAAATCAGAAGAATGCCATTTACGAAGGTTACAAACCCTGTCATTCAATAACCCAGTGAAGCTACATGCTATTGAGCCACAATCTTTTTCGGCCGAGTGTAAATTCTGCGGGCAGAAAGCAGATTTGTTCCATATGGTATGGGCCTGCCAGGCTAATAGTCTCTTAGAAAGTATAAAACAGCCAACGTGGGAAGGATGGGAGGCAGCCCTGTCCAGCTCAACCCTCAAGGACCAGCGAGCCCTCGTGGAAAGAGCTAGGGCGGCGGCCTTAGCCAACGGAATTCCGGAATAGGAATCCGACCACCCTTCTCCTAACTCCCCTCTCCCTTTTTTTTTCTTTAAATAAAACGTTTTCATCATCATCATCTCCTCCGAAGGGATTGTACAAGCAAGAGCGTGGTCACAGTGAAGGATCCCTCAGACGCTGAGAGAAGTCCTCATTAGCAGACATGAAATGACGCATAGGAATCGTACTTGGTTTTCAGTCGAGCGCAGGACAGGGACTTTGCACCAACTGCTGATAGGCGGGCAACGAGCTGTAAGGGATGGGTGTCAGACGCAAGCTTTGCCACTAAGATTGCCCAAGGGCACAGAGCGCGAAAAGCAGCAACAATGCCAGCGGTCTCAGAGCAGTCAGAACGACTTTCGCTTCAACGTTGGCTGACTGGCAGGTGACTGAAGCAGGTAGTCAAAGCAACTTGTCGGCAGCGGCAGCCTTCCAAGAAGCAGGCCCACCCAGTGCAGGAGGTAAGCGCGGCATATGGTTAGCGGTCTTTGGCGAAGCCGTCCGCACAGCGTACGTCGTTGCCTTAGACGCATGTGCTGGCGGCGCAGCAGCAGATGTTGGCGTTGACGACGCATTCTCGTAGAACGCGCACATCGGCTCGAAGAGCGCCCATAGCTTCGGCTTGCTGTGCAGATGCCTGCGCGCTTTCCCTGCGCAACCGTACGTTACCATTCCGCAGCTGCGTAGGTAGGACATTCCGCAGCTGAGGTAGAATATTCGCTCAAGCACCTGAAGGAGAAGGCCACGCAGGGTGGTCAGGTTGACGATCACCTCGGAGTCACGGAGGACAGTCACGTCAACGACCACTTCGAAATCTGTCACTTCGGGAGACGCGGCCACCGATGCGAACCTAGCGTGTTGGCGGCGCTAAGCCTAACCACAGAAAGGTCGACTTTCTGGCACAAGTTAGAGTTGACTGCCAACTCACTCGACTTAAGCAGCTCGATGTCGTTGTCTGGACGAGCAATATACTTCGTGTGTTCACGTTTTCCGCATGAAATGCAGCGAAGGAATTGCTCTTTGCCGAAAAAATGCCGGAGCACAAAGTACAGGTGTCCTTACTCAGCGCCATGTTTAATAAATTCGCTGTTCTGCTTGAAAGGCGAAGCACCGATTTCGATAGCAAATTAGTGGATAGCTGTACGAAGTAATGATATAGTTTTATCAGCCGTATAAACTTGTAAACATTCACTTACTAAGTTAATAATTACAGAATTTGTAAGCGTAACTCAATGAGGACGTAGAAAGAAACAGATACCCAGACACCGCTGTTCTTGTGTATCTGTTTCTTTCTACGTCCTTCTTCACTCGCGCTAACGCAACGCTAACGCTAACGCGCTAACGCATTATGGATTCAAACCAACTAGCCCGCCGTGTTTTAACTAAATTAACCAGCACGGTGTCACGCGTGCACAGGTAAACATGAACCCATCTTGCTGGATGAGCGCGGAAACTCGCTGTCAAAATTACGGAGTGAGGAATCGCGGCAGCAGCAAGCGACTTCACCTTCAAGCTCCTATCGTTTCAACGCGAATGGAACATCGAAAGCACAGCGCATGCGAAGCTAGCGGCACTACGCGCACTCTGCAAACATCGCATATCGCTTTGAAGATGAGGCGCGTGCGGGAGCGCACTTTGGCCACGTCGCAGATCCCGTTCAAAACACACTAGCGCCGGCAACACGCCCCTACGGCGTCTGCCAAAGCCGTCCACTACGACGTCCGCGATTTGCGTGGCCAACACTGTAGTAGACACCACGGGGTTGTCTCCACTCTGCACGGAGCAGCGGGCGGAGAGGACATTGAGGCACCTTAGCAGCCGCCGGAAAACGCCCCCCCCCCCCCCCCTTCCTTCGCCACGCGCGCGACAGAAGAGGCCACGCATCCGGGCCGCGTTCCTCGCTCGCGCACACCAGACTGAACCGCATTCGCCGACTCACCCTCACAAGCTTTCACTCATACGGAACCTCACGGCGACGGCGACGGCAGGAATGCGCCTGTAGTGTTCACATAATTGCTATCGTAATACAAAATAATACTAAACATAATATTACAATTTCCATAGCCTAGAAGTGAGCAAATACGTATATACTTCCGTTAGCTGCAGCATCTATTTCGCCACTTCACTAAAGCTCCTATTCAAGCAAATTCGAGCATTTGCTTTAGATCCTATCGCATTTCTTCACTTCTTTATATATTGTCGCATTTCTTTAGATCTGAGCATTTGCTTCAGTGGGCCAACATGAACAGTTTCGCGTCCGCGACGCCGTTGGTCAGTGAATGGCTGAATAGGCTCAATGACGTAGTTTGCCGGGGAAGTCTGTCAGAGAACCCTGTAAGGCCCGTCATACTTTGAGTCGGACTTAGTAGAAAGGCCGGGAGTAGAGGAGGGAACGCGCAGCCATACCAGCATTCCCGGTGAATACGATGGAAAGGGCAAGCTTGCGTCAGGGCCATGTTTATGGATGGCCTGGTCTTGCGCGGTACGTGAGTGTGCGATCTGACGACATCCTTCGGCATAAATGGCGGCTTCGGATAGAGTCGCAGATCGGGAAGTGTCGGGGAAGTACAAAAAAATTGTGTCCATGAACGAGAAAGGTTCGCGACCATAAAAAACAAAGAAGGGAGAGAATCCCCTGGTATACTGAGTGGCGCTATTGTAAGCATACGCAACAAAGGAAAGGATGCGATCCCAGTTAGTGTGGTCAGCGGAAACGTACATGGCGAGTATGTCACCGAGAGCACGATTAAAGCATTCAGTCATATACCATTGGTTTGTAGATGATAGGCGCTTGTATTTCTATAGGCAATGTGATATTCGCGAAGGAGAATTTCAATAGCTTCCGATAGGAATGAACGACCACGTACGGTCACTCAGTAGCTCGTGAGGCGCACCATGTCGAAGAACGAGATTGCGAAGGATGAACAACCCGACTTCACGTGCTGTGGCCGACGGGAGCGCTGAAGTTTCGGCGTAGCGCGTGAGGTGGCCCACGCGAACCATGACCAAGCGGTTGTCATCTCGGGTGTACGGCAGAGGGCCGTACAAATCAATGCCGATACGGTTGAAAGGCCGGGAGGGACAAGGTAATGGTTGCAGCGGCCCTGTTATCTTGTGAGGTGGGCTCTTGCGGCGCTGGCACTTGGATGGGCGTACTGCCGAACGAAGCGGTACATTCCTCGCCAGTAGTACCGAAGCCGTGGCGTGCATACGTCGTTAGTACACCACCATGGGCGCATTGCGGATCCGTATAAAAAGAGGCACAGATGTCAGAACGTATATGGCAAGGAATCGCTAGCAACCATTCACGGCCATCAGGTAGGTAGTTGCGGCGGTACAGGAGCCCTTCGCGAATGGCAAAGGGGTGAGCAGTGCGCCAAAGCGAGCGATCGGTGGTGCACGGTGACGGTTGAGATAGATACTCTAGAAGGAAGGCCATCCAAGGATCCTGGCGTTGGTCTGCTGGCATGTCGGCTAATGTAAAAGATGAAGAATCGTAGCTGGAGATAGACGAGCATCACACTCATCGGGGAGTGGTGAGCGCGAAAGAGCGTCGGCATCCGAATGCCTACGGCCTGACCGGTAGACGACACGGATGTCATAGTCCTGCAGTCGAAGCGCCCAACGAGCCAGGCGACGATGATAGGTTCTTTAACGATGACAGCCAGTACAGGGCGTGGTGATCAGTCACGACGTCGAATGGACGGCCATATAAGTAAGGTAGAAATTTGGTGATTGCCCAAACGATTGCTAGACATTCTTTTCCGGTAACCGAATAATTCTTTTCCGCGTTGGTGAGAGTGCGGCTCGCGTAAGAGACGACGTCTCGTCAAAGCCAGGCTTACGCTGGGCAAAAATAGCGCCTAGGCCTACTCTCTGGTCCGTTTGGATTTATCTAGGAGCGTCCGGGTAAAAGTGGCGTAGAATAGGTGGGGATATCAGAAGATGGTGTAATGTCGTCAACTCGTCTTCGCAAGCAGTAGACCATGCGGAGATGCTTTGGCTGTTGGCAAGCAGCTGCGTTAAGGGGGCGATATTGGACGCGAAATTACGCATGAATCAGCGAAAGTAGAAAGACAGGCCTACAAAGCCACGGAGTTCTTTCAGCGTAGACGGCCTGGAGAACTCGGCGACGGCGCAAAGCTTTGCAGGCTTGGAAAGGACACCATCCTTGCTGGCAACATGGCCTAAGATGATAAGCTGGCGTGCGGCATGCCAGCGGCCCTTCTTCAAATTCAGCTGCAGTCCAGCGTCCGAAACGCAAGTGAGGATCTGCGAGGCGGGTCAGGTGGGAGCCAAAGTCCTTCGAAAAGACTACGACGTCCTCCAGGCAGCAATGACACGTGTGCCATTTGAGGCCTCTAAGAATGCTGTCCATGAGACTTTCGAAGTTGGCAGGCGCATTAAAAAAGCCGAACGGTATCACATTAAACTCGCATAGACCGTCTAGGATTACAAACACAGTCTTGGGACGGTCAATTTCATTCATAGGGACCTGCCAGTATCCATATCGAAGGTCTGAAGAGGAAAAGAACTCAGCTCCTTGCAAGCAGTCGAGAGCATCGTCGATTCTGGGCAGCGGATAAACGTCTTTTCGCGTGATCTTGTTAAGGCGCTTATAATCACCGCAAAATCTGATGCTACCGTCCTTTTTCTCCCTCAGCACCATTGGGGAGGCCTAAGAGCTGTGTGAGGGTATAATGCCACGATGAAGCATGTCGTTGACTTGCTCGCCAATGACACGGCGTTCAGCGTGAAAAACTCGGTATGGACGCTGACGTACAGGTGCATGGATGCCGGTGTCGATGTGGTGAACGATGGCAGATGTGCGGCCCAAGAAAAATTGCTTACTGTATACCTATGAGAACTGTATACCTATGAAGGATGTCTTGAATTTGTGATCTGGTTACTTTTTATGTTTCCTACATATTTTTAAATGAAATTGATGCGACAAACAAGACACTGCTGTGTTATCAAATTTTTTATCTGCTTTTATGATACCTGCTTTAGTCTGTTTTCCAATCACTGAACATATGGTGCTTATATTTTCTTTGTGACATGACATGTTAGTATTCACCCTATCCCAGTTTCTGGGATCTGCCTTCCAAGAAATATTGTTTTACATCTTATAGTGTCCTAACTGCGGCCCGTATTAGCACATTTTAAAAGCGTAGCAGTTTGGGCGAGTTGGTATGTCATGACTGTTTTAGGTTTGTAGCGAACCTGTCTTAGAGGAATGCGTCATTCTTGGTCGCAGTCGTAATCAGCTCACAAGAGAAATCATCGAAGCAAAGGCTATCATTGGTCTGGGCCATGCATGTGTAAGCTCACCTTCATTATCATTATCAAACACTGAATTGGCGTATCTCCAACTGCAGCCACAGGCTGTCTGAATGTTACCACTTGGTCACTATCGGTTTTGTTGCTTCATGTCTTTGTTATCTCCTGATGTCATATGGTTTGCCGAGTGTATAAGTAGTCTCTTGTCACGAAATAAAGTGTCAGTTGGAAGTTAGCGCTCACTCTGTTTCCCGCTCCCTTTGATTACCCCTACCTTATTCCTTTTTTGCTCTTCCGAGCTGCGCTACAAACCTAAAACAGTCATAGCACATATTATTTTTTGCATTGCGATGCAGTGTTTACATCTGTTTGCTGCTTGTTCACGGTAACCGGAGCACGAACTTGCTATAATGCAGTCTTTTTTTTTTCTGGTCACCATTTTTTCAAAATTTTTTCCCTTTGTGTACTTTTTTCTGTGTGGGGAAAAAATTGATTGATTGATTGATTGATTGATTGATTGATTGATTGATTGATTGATTGATTGATTGATTGATTGATTGATTGATTGATTGATTGATTGAACATATGTATATATTTTGGTTTACGAACGCAAGGCGCAATATTTCAAATCGTACTCTCCACTTGTATTGTCTCGAGATTGCAGCCAGTATGCACAAGATACGAATAAGGCGTACGAATAAATAATTTCTAATGCAAAAATCTAGGCAACCATTTCTCACTTCGTCCAATTGTTGTCACCTTAAACTTATTTGCAGTCAATGCATCGCTTGCTTCTTACGCAGCGCTCTTGGGCTGCAGGTTGATTGCTCGGACCATCTTTATTACGCAGTACACCTATTCCTCGTCTCTTCTAGCATTCTATAAATAATATATATGTCATGTCTCCACTTCTTGTGGTTCACTTTAGTATAATATTGTAGTTTATTTCGCCGTTTGGTAATCCTATCGTGCAAAACTTGTTACGGCGCTCAACCTAAGGCTGCCTTGACTTGGGATTGCGGAAATTACTTGCGTTAAGTAAACAAACTAACAAAACAAATAACTGATTGCCGTCTAGATATAGTACGGAAAGGAAAACGCCCACGAAAAAAACGCACCAAGGCCTCGAACCATCCGCAGGGAAGAACATCTACAACACACGCCTTGGAATCGATTCTGGGACACTACCCAGCTTTATCCTGCGCTGCTACACGTAGCGCCATCTAACTTAGCTGGAGCGAAAGAAACCATGCGGCTGTGTGGCGGTATTTGAAACGCGTTCATTGTGCATTTTCCACTGCCTCGAACGCGGTTCACTGAAACACAGCCCAGAACACTTGCTAATCACGTCACAAGAAGCTAATCATACCAGCAAGAACCTGGTGCTCGGTTTTATGCTGATCTCACTCTATGTCCTTTTTCTCAGGAAAAGATTTTCCATCGACAAACTAGTTACGAAAGTGTTCCTAAATGAAAGAAAGTGCTCTTTATGTTCATGAAGATTATTATGCTTTGTTTTGATCCCAGTTGTATAGCTCGACGCAAGGCCTTTAAACATTAAGTGTATCTTGATTTAAATACAGAAGACGAATGTTTGAGCACTATATTGCAAAGAAATTTAGGCATAATGCTATTCGCTCAATATTATTTTAATATTAAATTATGGGGCTTTACGTGCCAAAACCACCTTCTGATTATGAGGCACACTGTAGTGGTGGACTCCGGAAGTTTCGACCACCTTGGGTTCTTCAACGTGCAATTATATCTAAGTACACGGGTGTTTTCGCATTTCTCCAGCATCGAAATGCCGCCGCCGTGGCCGGGATTCGATTCTGTGACCTCATGCTCAGCAGCCCAACATCATAGCCACTGAGCAAACTCATTCTTCTTGTCTCATCTATTCAAGTGATGCAACTTGTCAGCACCGCTACCCGTCAAGCATGCCCATCCTCAGCTTTGCGTTCATTAATACGCAGCTAATGAAAAACTGTCATAGCCATCAACTTGTCGAGGGGCTGTAAATCAGGCATTGTTACAAATAGTTCGGCGCTTCAGCCAGAACGACCTAACCTACAAAACAGTCTTGGACTTTTCTTGCGCTGATTACGCATTTATTATTGATATGCCTAAATCATGTTTTGAAAACTTAACTTGTAGCGGTTTTTGTAGCACTCATGCGTTGGTAAATAAGCTTTACTCAATTATTGGCAAATTCGTATCCTAGTTCCCGCGCACGAAGTGCATAAACGTGGTGCAAGTAGTCCTTCATATACAGCAAACATAATTCAGTTCGTACGCCGCAGTGGGAGACGTCACAAACGCCAACCTTCTGTCCACATGGACGCCATCTCCATGCTTGGCACATAAAGTTACTAAAATATTTGAGGCAGAGCATCTCTACTTTTAAGAACAGTGCGGTTATGTAGATGAAAAACAACCGAGCTAAGTTTTATGAAGCTGTCACTCCAGCTGATCGCAGCTTTTCTGCGTTTAATATCAATGGTGTATCACGCTCGGATGTTCCGATTCTTTAGCAATATCTCAAGTGTTTAATAACCATTTCAAGGCCGTTTTTACGAGTGGCGACCGCACTATTCCTGCTTTCTTCTGCTAATAGAGCACTGCCTCGCTTCTCACACATAAAAAAATATATCCAAGGAAAGCCACAGATCAGACCAAATACCTCACATATTTCACGACACTATCCTCAGTGGAGCTCTTGCCACCATACTTTTCTTTTATTTTTTTATTAATTGGAATCCGCCACTGTTCACTAAGCTTGAAAGAATGATAAAGTTATACCAGTTCGCAAAAATTACGACAAACAATCATTATGCATTTAGGGTCAATTTTCCTGCTTTCTGCTGGTTCCATATTTGAGCACATAATCTGCAAATATATATTATCGAACCCTTAACCGAACACGGGGCATTGCTTCGGTGCAAAATATGCAAAGACAAATTGATGCATTTTTTACATTGTTCAAAGTTCTTTGTAGACCCTGATTATTTGTAACTGGTAGTAATTGACTAGGCTGGCTCAAAAATTGTTTGCGCACAAGGACTCCATTTATTGCTTTTAACGATGCGTTCTCATATTATGTAAGCGCAACCTCAAGAGGCACTGAATATTCAGTACTGGCCCGCCGCTATTGTTATTCTGCGTTTATATTATCCACGTCTTATAGGCTACTGGCGACGCCCTGGATAGAACAAGATTTTCTGCCGATCACCGCAGCCTTTACTCTGGTGTCTCAAGCTTCATGAAATTACCTAGAAAATTGAGATGGGGCATTTCCTCTTTCTTGCGCATGGAAAAATGGAAGATGACGAACATTTAGAAAAGATGGCAACAATGAATCTCATGAAAGTAAGAAGATAATCGCGCTACACGTGCAGCGATGATTTTATTCATTTGACGCGCATTATTGAAAAAAAATATTCCTTGGGCTTCACGTGCCGAAACCAAGATAAGAGTATAAGGCGCGCCGTAGGGGAGCGGGGGGGGGGGGGAGGAGGCATAGAGTAATTTTGGCTGCGGGGGTTCCTTACCATGCGGCCAATGCACAGTGCACGGGCGTTTTCGCATTTCGCCCGGATCGAAATGCGGCCGCCGTTGACGTAATTCGAGCCCGCGCCCTCGGACTCAACGCCAACGCCACTACGCCGCCAAGGCTCGTGTCTCACGCGAATGAGTTCAATATACATAGGCCTAAATTTCACACTGAATCCGACGAGCGGGTCCTTCGCCGCCACCCCTGGACCCCATCAAGGACATAATCAAGTTTTATCTCTCTCTCTCTCCCAGCTTAGCATAGGGGCGTTAGCATGAGCAAATAAACTTGCTTCATAAGATTTTTTTCTGGAGCTACATTTATAAAAAAAAACTGCTATTATAGTTTGTAAATCGTTCTGCACCGGGTACTCGGCGCAGTAGCACGCTAAATATAATTCCCCTTCGGTCACATTGTTTTAAATTCTCTCTTTCGAACACTATTGAGCATTGGAAAAATCTAGAAGGTTCAGTGAGTCATTTATCTCTTCATTATTTTCAGAACCATTTAAAAAATCGTATCGTACGATGGTTCATTATTCTTTTTGTTTTCAGTATGAAGACTGTATTTAACTCTACATTCTATGTTTTCATGTTTTCCTACAATCTGCCACTTGGTTCTACTATGCCTTTCTGTACAAGCGGGCAGTATTTGTAGATCGAATATATAATTAGGTGAATAAATCAATTCATAAATATTATTATTATTACGCAAGAACAGGACGAAGAAAGTGATCTTCATGCTGATGAAAGCGAAGTAATGCACATGAGAGCTAGCCACCAGCTATCATGCCTGTCCGCTTTGTATTCGTTATGATTGACCTGAAAATATACATTAAAAACTCTTTCCCTCACTCACTAATAAGCGGCTCTACAGCCACTGTAGTCCTCCATAAAGAAAGCAACAAATCCCAATAAAGAAGGGCGTCAGGCAGGGAGATATGATCTCTCCAATGCTACTCACAGCGTGTTTACAGGAGGTATTCAGAGACCTGGATTGGGAAGAATTGGGGATAATAGTTAATGGAGAATACCTTAGTAACTTGCGATTCGCTGATGATATTGCCTTGCTTAGTACCTCAGGGGACTAATTGCAATGCATGCTCACTGACCTGGAGAGGCGAAGCAGAAGGGTGGGTCTAAAATTAATTTGCAGAAAACTAAAGTAATGTTTAAGTGGTAAGGGAAATACATCTATTTAGGGCAGGTAGTGACGGCGGATCCGGATCGTGAGACTGAAGTAATCAGAAGAATAAGAATGGGCTGGGGTGCGTTTGGCAGGTATTCTCAGATTGTGAACAGCAGGTTGACATTATTCCTCGAGAGAAAAGTGTAGAATAGCTGTGCCTTACCAGTACTGACCTGCGGGACAGAAACCTGGAGGCTTACGAAAAGGGTTCTACTGGAATTGAGGACGACGCACAGAGCTATGGAAAGAAGAATGATGGGTGTAACCTTAGGGGGGGGGGGGATAATACGACAGCAGATTGGGTGAGGGGACAAACGCGATTTAATTGCATCCTGAAAAGGACATGGGCATGGGCAGGACATTTAATGAGGAGGGAAGATAACCGATGGTCATTAAGGGTTACGGTCTGGACTACAAGAGAAGGGAAGCGTAGCAGCGGGCGGCAGAAAGTTGGGTGGGCAGATGAGATGATGAAGTTTGCAGGGACAACATGGTCACAATTAGCACATGACCGGGGTAGTTGGAGAACTATGGCAGAGGCCTTTGCCCTGCAGTACGCATAGCCATGCTGATGGTAATGATGATGATGGTGATTATGATGACTGCAGCTGCGCTGTGGCCTTGGCAACGCATCACGTGACTGGCCACGCCGAGCTCCGCCACTGCCTCCAGCTTAGCGCATGCGCTATCCGCAGCTGGGTCGCCGCCTGGACACGTGACTCGCCGCGCACCTGGCTAAGGGCCGATTTACGCTCGCGCCGCCCATCGGTGCAAGCCGCACCGCACGCATGCGGTCGCGCGGGAGATTGCACGTATCAAACACTTGTGCACAAATTTCGGTTTGCAATGTGTAAGGTATACACTATGCCCACAGTGTAAATGGTAATTTGTGCACAAGTGCTGGATACGTGCAATTTTTCGCGCGACCACAAGCATGCGGTGCGGCTTGCGGCGATGGGCGGCGCGAGCGTGAATCGGCCCTAAGAGGAGAGCTGCGCTCGCCTAGTCAGTGCGATGTTAGCCGTGCATGAGAGCGAGGCCGGGTCGTCTTTTCTGAGCGTTGCGCGGGAGCGGGAGGCTTTGAGCCGCCGTCGCCACGCGGCGTCTGACCACCCCACGGATGTCACCCGGCTAACTTCTACACTGTAGTGGGTCGGGAGTACAACAGGCGTCGCACCATCGAGATCAATGTGGCGACCACGTTTGCGCCCTGTCCGTTCGTGCTTCGACGCTGCGCATGTTCGCGGCATCTCTCTGCATGTCTAGCACTTGCGCTTTCCCTGCGGCACCACAGCCGTGGCCCAATCGAACGATGCGTGTCAACTCAACCCTAACCACACTCATGTCTAGCCACAGACCTAGGCACAGCCATCATACCTGGGTTAACGATGATTGTATACCTAAGTATAGTAATTACAGCTAAATTAAAGGCTAACCAAGTGAAACCAAGACTTACCTAGGCTAAACCAAGCTTTCGTTTTGCACATTTTGCTTGGAGCTCACTCGGACTCAAACCCACCTATAATGCTACTCAACCGGAATCACCGGCACTCAGAGTCATCTGAACTGTACTCGGTCAGGCTCACTCAGATTCAAGCTCACCTGGGTTCACTCGCACTGAGACTCACCGACGAAATTTTACCACCCGGATTCACTCGGACTCATAATCGCCAGAATTTTACTCAAACGGGATGACTCGGACTCAAACGTTGCAAACTACTGCTTTCACCAACGCTTACGATACTCCCTAAGGGAACCTTGAGCGCAGCTCTATACGGGTTTTCATGTCGCGATATATTGGCTGGCGCGGACAATCTGTCTGGTGCGGCACGTTGCAAAAGGGGCGAAGCGTTGTAAAACAAATAACACTCCAGCCCAACGATAGCGGCGAGCAGAGTCGGCGACCGTCGAAAATCTTATCTGAGCACGTAGGCTTTTATACATAACTCGCAGAAGGCTCCAGTAAAATCCCTGGTGCCTCTGTGGCTTACAGAAAATACTACCCAATTCAGGCTGCGCATACAATAAGATTACAGATATTATGCGACCATCTCGTAGTATAGTGCTGAACTCTATTTTCGTTCTCATTGTTTCGCCATACACCCCTCCTCCGCTTTTTTCCTCGTGCTCACTTTCATCTCCCGCTGCGCTTCGCGTTCGCTTTCAACTTTCGCTGTGCTCGTTCGCTCGGTTACGAGGGACAACGTCAACGATCGCCGCAGGAACGAGAGCCTAGGAGCAGTGCTCTAAGATACCTCCATACCATGCTGACATACAGGGAATGCAGATGGATTGCAGGCGCTAATAATTTTGAAAACAGCACGCACGAGAGTCGTTATTATACAAAAAAATTAACTTATTTCTTCTTCATCACAATGTCTTGTAAAAACCAAATAAGTATAATGCTCTAACTTGGCAATGCTCGATTTATTTCGCTTAAACATAAATGTGCAAAAGGGAACATTAAAGAATCTGCAAATTATTATTTGCGATAGATAGATAGATAGATAGATAGATAGATAGATAGATAGATAGATAGATAGATAGATAGATAGATAGATAGATAGATAGATAGATAGATAGATAGATAGATAGATAGATAGATAGATAGATAGATAGATAGATAGATAGATAGATAGATAGATAGATAGATAGATAGATAGATAGATAGATAGATAGATAGATAGATAGATAGATAGATAGATAGATAGATAGATAGATAGATAGATAGATAGATAGATAGATAGATAGATAGATAGATATCACCAGAAAGTGCGGGAATTACCGTAAGAATGACAATGCATTAAAATGCGATTACCAGGGGAACTGTGGCAGGACAAATTGCAGGCTATTAGAGCGCGCGAAACGGAAACTGGCAGGGTGCAGCGAGCGAAAAGCCTCCAGGTGACGTCCAGCCTACGTCATCCAGCAGCGTCCACCCAGCGTGCTGTGGACGGTACTGTGGCTCCCGGCGCGCTGGCTGCCCGCTGCTGGGTGACGTGAACAGAGCGTCGCCTCGAGGGCTGTCGTTTTGCGCTCGCTGCAGCCTACCAGTTTCGGTTTTGTGCGCTCTGACGGCCATAATTTGTTCTGGCACAATTCCACGGCTAATGGCATTTTGCCAGATTCAAAAGGAGATATATGGCTTGTGGGGATCGCTCGCTTCGATCGTTAGTGGTCAAGGAGAGGTCGCTGCACACTGTGCCTCAACCAAATGCAAGCCGGTTCTCGGTAAAACGATGAGCCAAGGAAGCTTAACATAAATGGTAAAAATAAAATAACTTGAGGAGCAGTACTCTCGGGAAATGTTTACAGGGAATGTTTACTCTCGCGTGTTTACAGGAGGTATTCAGAAACCTGGATTGGGAAGAATTGGGGATAAAAGTTAATGGAGAATACCTTAGTAACTTGCGATTCGCTGATGATATTGCCTTGCTTAGTAACTCAGGGGACCAACTGCAATGCATGCTCACTGACCTGGAGAGGCAAAGCAGAAGAGTGGGTCTAAAAATTAATCTGCAGGAAACTAAAGTAATGCTTAACAGTCTCGGAAGAGCACAGCAATTTACAATAGGCAGTGAGGCACTGGAAGTCGTAAGGGAATACGTCTACTTACGACAGATAGTGACGGCGGATCCGGATCATGAAACGGAAATAATCAGAAGAATAAGAATGGGCTGGGGTGCATTTGGCAGGCATTCTCAGATCATGAACAGCAGGTTGCCATTATCCCTCAAGAGAAAAGTGTATAATAACTGTGTCTTACCAGTACTCACCTACGGGGCAGAAACCTGGAGGCTTACGAAAAGGGTTCTACTCAAATTGAGGACGATGCAACGAGTTATGGAAAGAAGAATGATAGGTGTAACGTTAAGGGATAAGAAAAGAGCAGATTGGGTGAGGGAACAAACGCGAGTTAATGACATCTTAGTTGAAATCAAGAAAAGGAAATGGGCATGGGCAGGACATGTAATGAGGAGGGAAGATAACCGATGGTCATTAAGGGTTACGGACTGGATCCCAAGGGAAGGGAAGCGTAGCAGGGGGCAGCAGAAAGTTAAGTGGGCGAATGAGATTAAGAAGTTTGCAGGGACGACATCGCCACAATTACTACATGACCGGGGTTGTTGGAGAAATATGGGAGAGGCCTTTGCCCTGCAGTGGGCATAACCAGGCTGCTGCTGATGATGATGATGACTTTTGGGAAATGTAGGGAAGTGCGTCACCTCTGTAAACATCTCCAATGTAATGTCGTTAGCAATGATCTTGGTCACTGTCTTCACGATGAAGGCAGTACTGAAGCAGATGAGATGCCTCTTCGTCCGCATGTGTACAATCCCACACTACAATCTTAGCGTGCCCTATTCTATAAAAAAAAAACTTTGTTTAGAAGGCGGCAAACAATAATCAATGAATAAGATTTGTGTGGTACACTCAAAACAGACGGAACGTTGATTTCAACAAGCGTGCAAGTATAATGGATGAATGAATGTCTTTATTTTATTATTAAAACAAGCGGAATGCTGAATATTTTTGAGCAGATCAAATGTAACTTAGATCGGAGCTTCCAGAATTTGGTGAAACCGTGTCATCCTTGGCATCTTGTTCGATGTGCCATTTAGAATACGGCACACGTCAGTCCCTAATCATGGCAGGGAAATCACCTCGCCTTTCCTATGCGCTTGTCGGCTGCAGAGTGGCCAGATCATTGCGTAGTTCCACTTGCTCCTCCTGATCTTACCGGCAGCCCCTACACAACATGCTTAATGGGCTGCGGCTCCGTGTGTTACGGGTACACACACCCCTAAAATATTGGTTCAAATAACTTGCTGCATAACTATAGAGAGATGCGCTTGAACACCCTGGTCCCCATTAGCTGTATTTTATTACTGGATAAAACTGAGTAAGACGATGCTTCTACTCACAATGAGAAACAACTGCATTCCTAAATTGCACAGCTAGAACACTTCAGGATATGGCTCCTACATCATTTAAAAATAAATTTCTTTGTTTGGGTAGACTACAACACCGAATAATGGCTGGCAGTTTTGACGGCGATGTAAGCGTCCAAGTATTGACAATATGAAAAAAACGCGCGGAGCTTATTACTAGAAACACCACTTGTTGATGTGTTGAAGATTTTCTACTGGCTCAAAGTCGAATGTTCTGCAACAAAGCATATCTGCATTCGAACATTACAGAATGGAGCAGGCTTTAAAAAAATTATTTTATTCCACGCGAATTCTTTCTCCGTAGTGAACTTCGGACAACCAGAAATAAGGAAGAAGCCAGCTATATTAGTGCAAGCGTTATGTTTTCATTTCAATATTTTTGTTATCCTTTTCACTGAACTATTGCCGCAGCTTTTCTGAGATTTCTAGAGCGAAAAAAAAAAGATTTTGCCTTTGCGCGCTACGGAGAGAAAGGGGCGATCTGGACGACTGCTTAGGATCAACGTCCCGGCACCGCAGTGCGACATAACTTCGTGCTTTCTTTGAGTGTAGCGCCTCTTACCGGATTCGCCTCCTCACACTGTTCTCAAAAGATTCAAGGTTCAATTCAAAAAGTTGCTATTCTTACGCAAAAAAGAAGTGCTCTCGTATAGATAACACATACATTGAAAAAAAACAAGACAACAATTTACGTCTTCCTTTTAAAGAAAATGTTCGATAAAGTGTTCCTTCGTTCGCATTGCACAACCGGCAGGAACACATTACTTTTAGGCGCTCAGAATCGGTGTCTTCTCAACAGCGCCAAGAAAAGACGTAGTGGTCAGACAGCGCAAGCCTTCCCTGCGGCATTTGTTGCACACTTTGCGGAGCCGCAAAGTTGCCCATGGCTGTGGGCGATTTCTTCATCATGGAGCATTCAGATCAGCACCGGAGCCGCAAATCAACTTGGTTGTAACGGTGTAGTACAGCAATGTGTCTTCTGTAACATTTTTCTCTAAGAAGTATTCGCAGAAAATTGTTAATTCGCACCGATTCTCATTGGGTGTGCACGTATAGTCAGCACGCGTTCACTTTGACCACCGCTGTAGACGGGCGAATGACGGCACTGGGGAACATTACTCAATGACTCACTTCATACAAAACACACGTTATCTGTTGAGCCTCCCTGTTACTGATAACTAAAAACTACACAGACTTCAAGAGCGAACTAAATGTAATGCCGATAGCCAAGGCCAACATACTTGTCGTCTGATTTATACCGTTTACGACACGTTGACATCGTATTAGTAGGACATGCAGATAATGGTAATTCACTGGAATATTACATGCAAAATACTTGCATGTAATATTCCTCACGCAAGACACCTGGAAAGCCAGGTCAGTCTGCATTTTCGCTGTCATGCTTAAATCTTCTTTGCTTGCGGCGCCAGCCTCTCCTCTGCGTAGAATGCGGGCAGTCGCATACGTCTCCGCATCTTCGTTTTCACAGTGGTACATATATGCCTAGTGCTTCCGACACCACACGGTCGTCCTCCGCGAAGCGGGGGATGTTCTTGCAACGCATGCGAGAGCTGCATAACATGCTTCCACTATTCCATCCCTTCAGCATAACCGATGAGTTGTCGTGGTAATGCATATCAGATCATTCTGCGCTGTGGTCTTACCGGTAAGCACGTCACCGACTGTTATCTCTCGTAATGGCAGTTGCCGGCCGCCCCCGGACACGCGCAACATTTTCGAGATTTCCTGCAGATCTTCATGGGCCATATACAAGCACTAAATTGTATATGAGCTGTACAATTTAGTATTGTATTATAAATTGTACAGTTCCAGATTCAGCCTCTCTAAGTGCTAAGGTGTAAGTTGGCGGTGTCAAAAGCTGAAAACTTTGGCTGCAGCGAAGCGCGTCGTCAGAGATGCGGATCGAGAGGATGTGAGGATGAAGTTGGTTTTCCGGTGTTTTTTCTCATCGGAACGACTTTCCATGTAGTGCTTTAAGAGGATGCTTTAGCGTGGGTGCTCCTATCTAAATACACGTAAACGAAGAATTCGTTTTTCTGAGTAACAACTCCACCAAATTTGACGAGGTTTGTTGCATGTAAAAGAAAAACTTCAAATCTAGTAATTCTTTGTAGCGGATTCTTGATTTAGGTTGTAAATTTGTAGCGGATTCCTCCAAAAACAAAACTATCAAGTTTAAGACTCCATTTCTCAGCAAGGAAACATGATATCACAATTCTGTGAAATGCATCTGATAGTACATCTAAAGCGGACATATTTGGTATGTTACACATAAATCTAAATAAATTCGGTCATATGAAAATGCAGCTTTTTAAGAACCCTTGCACACAGTAACGAATTCACGTAACATATAAATTGACATACCGAATTTGTCCGCTTTGAACGATCTAATGGATGCCGTTTACAGAACCGCGATATCTGTTCTTGTTGCAGAGCTAATAATTTATAAACTTCGCTCGTCTATTCTTTTTTTTTAACTTCCGGTCTTTTGACAAAATTCAGGCCATAAACCAAAATTTCGATTGCAGCAGTCACTATAACTTAACTTTCTCTCTCAAATGTAACAAATTTCATTAAAATCGGTCGAGGGATAATCTCAGACAAGCGTTTTTGCGTTTTACGTGTATTTGAATAGGTTGCGTCGGAGTTGGGCCCTAGCTAAAGCTTCCTCTTAACGTGTAATGTTAACACCAAAGGGCAGATTATATGTCATGAATTCGTGTTCAGAAGCAGCGTAATAATGTTTGTTAAACGTTTCTGCCCTTTAAGTACAGAGCCAAGTGAATCGCATTTATTAATAGTCTGGCTACATTATCAGCCTGTGACGGAGTTACTTCGATTATAGGATACTACTGCGCTTGGATATTTATTATCATGCGGTGCCTAGCATTCACACATACAGGCGAGGTAAAGAGCTCTCTACACAAGGAACAAGGATCATCCCCATCGGAGCGTCAGGTAATGCATGTTGTCCATACACATACTCATTGAATAGGGTTGCCATACGCGCCTCTACAGACATTGTGTGTTGTCAACGCCCCTCTGTCCCGTGGGCTCCTATGTTTCACTGACCGGCTATCTTCGTTGAGATAGCTGTATAGCGCTATCTATATGTATAGATCGCTATGTATAGCGCTAGGACGCGCCCGGTTGGCTACCTTACACTTCATGGTGGAGATTATCACTTTCTGAGCACATATTCGCAGCTTCGAAAGCCCACCTTCCCACGCAAATTTATTTATTTATTTATTTATTTATTTATTTATTTATTTATTTATTTATTTATTTATTATACTGCGACCTCGAATAGAGATCATAGCAGGTGTGACACAAAAAAAATGTTTGCATAAAAATGCACAAACACGATAATTAAAAAATTACGTATATAATTGTGAATGAATATAAGAATTTGTTAAATGTCAAAAGCAGAAAATTCATGAATAACACAAGTAATTTAGGGACAAAACAGCAAACCCCAAATAACACCAAAAAGGAAGAACAAGACCAGATAACACTGCACGCCTAACAAAGCCTAAATAGAACAAGAAAAAAGGCACACGCATACATAAGTAACACTGCTCAAAGAATTATTGTAAGTATTTCTCAAATGAAGGCAATGAATCCTGGATTACAACATCATCGGTAAGGCTATATCATTCCACAATGGCTCTGGGAATAAAATAGTACCTAAAGCAGTTAATACATGGAACTAAATGTGTTATTGTAAAAGAATATCGTTGTTTTGTAGCATAGCCTTCGGAGTAAGTGATAATACGTGGTGTATGTAGTTATAATATTATTTTACTAGCTGGTCGATGAACTTTAGTCGACTAATTCAATTTCTGTTGATAAACGAAGGTAATCTACTTCGCTTGATCAGTTCAGTAACTGACGTGCGCCCGTAAGTATTATAAATATATCGCACTACCTTTTTTGTATTCTTTCCAGTTTGCTGCTGTTTGTCTTTGTGTACGGGTCCCAAATTTGCAGTGCATGCTCAAGCATAGGACACATAATAGACTGATATGCAAGTAGACGTAGAGCAGGCGTGGATGAAATCAAAGGGCGATCAGTAAAAAGAATTCGCGTAGTGCTTTCGTTTTAACCACGTCTACGTCCTTTTGTTCAGCAAAGATTATTTGTGAACCCCCCATAAGCCTCGATATTAATATTCGCTTTACTCAGAGAGAGTAATGCCATTTTTACCGTAAAGAAAGAGGAGTGGCTCCTTATGAGTTATTTGCATAAAGCCGGTTTTTTTTTTCATAAATTAATAGTAAGCTGCCACTTCTCACACCATAAGATAATTTTATGGAGGTTCTCATTTGACCTAACTTGATCCTCAATTGAACTAACAGTTTAATAAATCACGCAGCCGTGCGCGTATAGTTTATTATTAACAATAATGTCAGTGATGATGTCATTTATAAAAATCATAAGCAACAGAGGCCCAATCACAGACCCCCGCAGAACACTGGAATGAACGCCAACTCGATGTGAGGAAGAGCTGTTCAGGGAAACGTACTGATAGCGGTTGGAAAGGTAAGCTGTAATCCATGCTAGCAGTTTGTGATTAAAATTCTAGGTTATGGCGAAATTTATGAACAATATGTCTTATTCCAATATTGCTAAAACATATGGCTTAAGGTATTAGCCCTTTAGCCTCAAATTCCGAGCTGTACTCAATACAGAAAGTTCTACAAATATCGCCAATGACGAGTGACACTCGTTTAACCAGATATTGTGCTTCTGTGATTTGAAAGTGACTACAATTAAGGATTCGTTTAGCACTACGCCAGATGTAGACAATGGTGTGCTTCTAGCACGTCGTGTGTGTCATCAGCACCTTGACTTCGGCAAGCGGTGCTTTCACTCAGCAAGAGATTGAACAACCAATAGATAAGCTACCTTGTAAAAAAAATGCATAGCCATGGATATGCGTATTTTAATATCATTCACTTGTTTGGCGTTCGTATGTAGCGCCTATAGTATTCCAGCAACATAAGTGTTAAACCTCTATGACGAAACCGGTCATGCTGTATTACCTTAAGAGCTCTGCGTTATTTAAAGGCGTCTAAGAAGCTGACTACATATATAGATACACAGGGGTTGTGTAGTGATTTATTTGATTACGAAGAAAAGATGTGAGCTTACCTAAAAAACATTATCGGTCACAATGGAGACTTTTAGCCTTTCCGCTATACCGGCAAACGGGGGCGGTTTAGGCAGATTGCTGGATTTGCGGGGGCGCAAACGTGAGCGGCCAGAGTGGTGCAGCCGCCTGGTGGGGTAGAGTGCAACCAGACAAACACAGAACTAAAAGTGCAATAACCCACTATGTCCTGCTTCGCTGCTGGTGCAAGTTTTTGGCAGCAGCGCAATTGTAAACACGATACGCCGCTGTCGAAAATTTGCACCAACAGCTAAGCACAATATAGTAATTAGTAATTTGTGTGATTGAGTTTTGCGCCACCAACTGGCGCCACCAGCTGACGCCACCAATCTGGCCACTCACGTTTACGCCTCCGCTAAACCGGCAAACCGCCCGCGCTTGCCGGAATACCGGACGCACTGAAATTCTCTAATATTGGGCTATATAGGGTGTTTCGTCGAGCACATTCAAATTTTTTTAGGTATGCCTATGGCAAATAGCACAATTTTAGTCCATGAGCTATTCTGCTCGAAAAGGCGGACATTACTCAAACACAAAATATCGGAGTGCATAATCGACTAATTGACCAAGAATATCTAATTAATATTTAAGTAGTAACTTATGGCACACATTGCAATTTACAAATTCTAGCGGGTGAGAGAAGTTCGATGGAATCTGCAGCTTCAATGTAGGATCCAGCCGGTGGAGACGGCTCCCTTCTTGACGGAGACGTGTCTCCCTTCTTGTGGTCGTCTGTTTGCGCTGTTTCCTTATGTTTCACGATTAACCAATTCACCCCCCAAAAAAGTATTGATGTTGGAGGAAATCGAGTGACGCTGCAAGGCATATCTGATTGAAAATAATTGTGTAGATAGCACCATTTTCGAGATATGCGCCGTGAAACTTGCGGTAAAGATGCACTGCTGCTCCACTTTCTCACAAAAACTATGTTTTATGCATTGAAGTACAAAATTAACTGAAACACCAATGCATTTCTCGCAAACTTCGGGAATCAATATCTCAAAAGTGGTGTCATCATGAGAATTCATTCCATGTGAATCCGTCTTGCGAAATCCCCGCCGAGAATTTTTAAACCACATTATGTGCCATAATTAAGGTAACTTTTTACAACTTAATGACTGGATTTTTGTTAATTAGTTCAGTATGCATTTCACTTTTTTGTGCATGTAATGTCAAGCTTTTGGAGTAGACCAGCTCATTGTGCTATCTACCACACGCAATTAAAAAAAAATTTTTTTGAACGTGTTCGCTGAAACACCCGGTATATAAGACTGTTTACTTGAGCTATCGTTTCAAAACAAGCGTAGTTTGCCCAGCAAACGTTTTGATTCATGGTTCTGCAGCGCGTGTGTTTTCAGGGGGCGAAGCAGTCATTACACTCGCTATCTTCACGTGAGAAGAAAAAAAGGGGAGCGAGAAGCTCTGCGCGTGCTCGGACCAACCCTTTATAACATTTGGTTGCAGCACCCTTTTCCATGTCAACTAGTATAGTTGATCGCAGTTCACTGGACGTCGTGTCTACGGTAAAAAGATCTGTGGCGCTGGGAATAGTGCGTTGACGAGCTGGCGTGAGGTGATTGTTTTCAGTCAAAACGACCGAGTCGCGAGCTTATATTGAAGAGACGGATCAGTATAATTTGTTCAGCTTTCCTGCTTAGGTGACTGCAGATATGGTGGAGAATACACGTGGCGATTGTGCTACTTCAGTAATTTTGTAAGCACTTGAGCTTCCCTCAACAACTTTTGGCAAGGGAGGACGCTTCAAGAAACTGCGGCCGTCAGCTAACCTGCGCCCTTTCAGTGCTCCTGCAGAAGAACTACCATGACGCACACAACGCAGTGAGGTTAGAACAGACAACTTCAGACGCTTAGCGCATGCCGACTCGAGAATATATTTCTGTTCACGAAACAGGCTTATCGATTAAACAGGTGGGGAACTTCACACCTCCGAATAACGCGCGAAATAAATTTGTTGTGTCTTGAAAATCCTGTTTTGCGGTCAGGAACGTAAGTTGGTTATTCTGTGTCAGCGAATGTGGTCATTTGCAGTAAGTAACCGAAACTACGCTGCTATGACATTGCTACGAGCTTGCCACTGGGGTGTACGCCATCTACGTACAAAGCCGTCTGTGCGCGACGCTCGCATGGATGGCCACACGCCTACTAATGCGGCCACCACTCACCACACTGAATCCGGGCCTTCTAATCGCGCGCCGGGAGTGAATTCCCCCAATTTTCGCGCTATCATTACCCCGTCGGCTGCGTCTGCAATGCGCAACCCGGGCCGTACCCTCGCCCATTTGGACCTGCACCACTAGTGCGCGGAAACGGAGAAGCTCGAGAATCTTCGCTGCCCCGCGTTCTCAGCAGCCCTTCAAGCGCTATTTTGTGCCCACCGCGCATTTGGCCTTTCCGTCGACGGCGCGGAACGGCTCCTCAAGGCCGCCTGGACCAAGCCGCGTACGAGATGTGGCACATTGTGGCCACGGTCAACTTCTCGCCATGCATTCCGCTCGAGCACGCCTTCGCTAGCTCCGGTCCAGAGCAGGCTCGGCACCATAGGAATCCGAGTCGGAAGGCAGTAAGAACCGGCCGATATGTTGCACTGTCGCAGGCACGGTGACACATAGAGTTAGTGGAAAACAAGGAATACACGACTTTGCTTACCTTTACGTTAACTGAGAATTAATTTTCAAGATCGTCATACATGCTTCCGGCTCACGCCCGCGAATGTACGATATCTTTACTGGCCACCCTGTGTTAGCTGACGTCAGCGCGTAGTTTACGAGCGCCCTACGGTGACCGAAGAGCCAGTTCCTGCCAAGTAACAGAGTCGGTGCGGATTTGTTCTGCGGAATAAAATATGAGCTACTACGTAAAACCTACATATAGTGCCGGCTGATGGGTATCTCTAAAGCACATAGACCTATTAATGCAACAGCGCACGATATTCAAATCCTTTTTGATGATTCTTTACAGCGTGTAAATTGTATTTTCTTGCGTTTCTTTTTGTTGCTTAAGCGAGCAATCTGTCTGAAGAGTTCGTGTCTGTTGAAATGTGTCTGAAGCAGCAGAAGCTTGATGTGGGCGAGTTGGTTTGATATACTTGAAGAAAAGAAATGAGCGCTGCAAAGCGGCTGTCCGTCGTACATGTTCTTTTCTTAGTCCGCTTCAGGTAGCGCTCATTTCTTTTCTTCAAGTAGTATGTAGTCTCCCTAGGCAAATTGAAGACAACTGTTTAGCTTATCACGTACTGCTGATAAAGGAATAAATCTTTTGGGTTTTACTTCTACATGAATACGAAAAATAATCGACATTTGTTTTCCAAAAGTCGGATAGGTGAAGAAGTCATCCACTTCTTTTGCGCTTTCCTTGCAGGTTTAACAAGAATAACAGGGAAGCCCTCACTAATCATCAAAATATCCAACACACATGATAGAATTTACGTGAAGCCATGCTTTAGTAATGCAGTTAATATATTCATTTCAACTAACGGCGATGCATACAACTTTGTTCAATCCCATCTCATGAACAACTAATATCATGCTATGTTTATCCTACATAAAGATCGCAACCATACACTCATGCACTTATTTATTGCGAATTGCATTTTTGCCTACTTGAGCAGCTTTGAACCTATCTACGTATATATATATATATATATATATATATATATATATATATATATATATATATATATATATATATATATATATATATATACATATATATCTGTCCACTAGAGAGAGAGAGAGAGGTGCAAATGAAAGAAAGGCAGGGAGGTTAACCAATGTTAAAGCCTCCGGTTTGCTACCCCTCACTAGGGGAAGGGAAGGGGGAAGCAAAGAAGGAAATAAGAGTGGTGACAAAAGTGAACACATGAAAAAAGGGGACGGGATGGAATCA